>NW_023416312.1:59824617-60074068 GCF_014176215.1 Rousettus aegyptiacus | reverse complement strand
CATCACATTCAATATTTTGGGCCAAGCCCTTCTGTCCTGCTTAATTTCTTTTGAGAAATCAGCTGCCAGTCTTATGGCTGTTCTCTTGTAGAGAACTAACTGCTTTTTTCTTGCTGCTTTTAAGATTCTCTATTTGTATGTAACCTTTGGTATTTTAATTATGATGTGTCTTGGTGTGGGCCTCTTTGGGTTCATCTTTTTGGGGGACTGTCTTAGCTTTCTGGGATTGTATGTCTATTTCCTTCACCAGGTTAGGGAAGTTTTCCATCATTATTTCTTCAAACAGTTCTTCAACTTCTTGTTTTCCTTCAGGTACCCCTATGACACAGATATTTTTACATTTAATTGTGTCCCATGAACTACTTAAATTATTATTATAGTCTTGGCTTCTTTTTTCTTGACATTCAGATTGAGTGCCCTTGGCTTTCTTGTCCTCTATATTGGTGGTTTGATCTTCTTCTTTGTCCACTCTGTTGATTCTCTCTAATATACTCTTCATCTCAGATAATGTGGTCTTCATCTGACTGGTTCCCTTTTATAATTTCCATTTCCATTTTTATGTTTTTTTATCTCTGTGTTAAAATTCTTACTGAATTAATTTCCCCCAAGTTCATCAAGCATCTTTATAACCAGTGTTTCGAACTCCGTATCTGTTAGATTACTTGACTCCATTATTCCTGGATCTCTGTTCTGTTCTCTCATATGGTTTCTGCTTTTTTTTTGTATTCCCATTTTGGCTGCCTTTCTGTGTCTGTTTCCATGTACTAAGCAAAGCTCCTAAGTCTCCTGGTCTTATTAGCACAGCTTTGTGTGGTAGGCATCCAGTGGCATAGTCCCGAGAAGGGTTCAGCTGCAGGCCAAGTTTAGCCCCAGCATGTGCCCCTCTGGGGCCGCCTGTTAAGATTCAGCAAGCAATGCACAGATGCTGTACTTATAGTTGCCTCAAAAGGCCGCACCATGAACTACAGTCAATTGCTACCAGCATGAGTCTTGGTGTTGCTTAGCTAGGAGCACCTGACTGAGTGAGGACACACCTGGATGTGGCTTGGGTGGGGCCCAAATAGGGAGAGGTGGAGTTCTGGGAATCCTCTGGGCAGAGTGATCTCTGTTATCCAGTTTGATGATGTCTCAGCTTTTCGGGCACTGAAGCCTCACTCTGGGAGGGGAGAGGGTTCAACAGAGGAACAGTAGATACCACAGGCAGTTCTGGAAAGAGCATGTCTCACCTGGACCCTCACTCCAACAACTCAGTGTCCCCCTGTAAGTCCCTGGTACCCCTTGTGCAGCTAACTCAGCGCTGGTGCTCAGAGCAAGCAGGTCCGTCACCGCAAAAGTCTGCTTGCAGACTCAGCCCCTTTCAGAGGCGTCTGCAGTTGCCAACTGTCACTGCTATGGCCTCTGTCCCACTCAGCCCCTCAGGCCAGGCAGCCTCGCATCCTTGACTTGTCCCACCTCCTCCAATTGCAGGGCGATTTCTTATTTCTCTCCTTAGTTGTATGGCTTGTTCATCTAGATCCCAGATGATTTTTCTTGCTGTTTGCTCCTTGTTTCTGTCACAACTTTGATTTTGTTGCCAGAGGAATGAACAGAGCCTCTATGCCATTTTTTTCTCCCCTAGAGAGATTGAGCTTTTTAATAATATAAGCAGTGAGCATATAACCTTAACCTGTCCTTCAGGAATTCATTTCAAGGTAGTCATTTATGCCTTTAGTATTCATTAAAACCCAAACCTGTACCTATACCATGGAATAAAGCATCTTTAGAGGTGTGTGCCTTTAGCATTTTTAACCTAGGCTCATAATATTGGTGAATATAAAATGTTTCTAGCTGATCAAATATTCACTAATCCTCTTTATCTCAGCCTAGGGCAAAGAATGAAATACTATGAATTTTAGTTGTAGTTTTAATTAAAATTCTTATTTGTCTTCAGTCTAAATTCTTAATCTAAATCCATCTTCCCATTTTACATTTTTTTCCAACACAGAATTCCTGAGTTACTTTGGATAACCCAACGCACACAAAAAATTAAAGTTAAAAATGGTAGCCTCGGTTACGTTTAGACAGGCATCTCAAAGAGGTCCAGTTGAGATAAAGGTACTGAGTTAGGAGAAAATAAAAATAGCTAACATGCCAGACACTGTTCTAAGTTTGTATATAAATTCTTTTAATCTTCACAATTATCCTATCAGGTGGGTATAATTAATATCCTCATGTTACAAATGAAGAAAGTTGAGGTACTTTCCCAAGATTATACTGCTATGAAATAGTAGAATCCAGTTGCAAACCTAGAGACCAAACACAAATTTAAAAGGGCTCTATGTGAGACAGATTTTCCTTAGACTGATCCCCAGAGATTTTTATTCAATTATTGTAAGATGGGTTGGGGGGTGAAGGCAGTGGCCTGCTGAAACCAACTAATGGCTCATGAGAACTGGTTAGAAAATTTTCAGGAATATTACCAACTGATTAAATTCACTATTTCATATTGGTAGGTTAAAATTGACCATGGTGAGAATATTTTGCCGTGGAAATTGGCAAATACTAAAAATCAACCTCTTTTTCTTTTCTCGTCTTTTTTTTAAAAAATTTAAATTTATTTATTTAATTTTTATGGTGACATTGGTTAACAAAATCCAAGAAGTTTCAGCTATACATTTTAATGGAAAGGTACGCACACACACACACACACACACATACACACACACACACATATATATATTTACATTGTGCATTCACCTCCCATAGTTAGAGTTCTTTCTGTCACCACATATTTGACCCCTTTTACCCGGTCTATCTCCTCTTTCTCCCCTCTCCCCTCCCCTCTGGTGACCACTAGTCTATTGTCCATGTCCATGAGTCTGTTAGTTTGTCCTGTTCATTTGTTGCTTTTAGGTTTATATCCCATATATAAGTGGTATCGTGTGCTTTTCAACTTTTTCTGTCTGACTTATTTCGCTTAGCATGATTATCTTGAGGTCCATCCAGGTTGTTGCAAATGGCAGTATTTCATCTCTTCTTATTCAGCCTCTTTTTCTGCAGAGCAATTATTAAACATTTAGTAGCAGACCACTGAGCAGAGGCCAGGTATCATTGTTTTTAGAAACTCCTCAGGTGATAATAAATGCAGTTGGGGTTAAAAATCACTGCTGGTAGACTATTAACTGCAATTTTCCCAAGGGATGAGATCAGAGGAAGAAGATAGGATGTTTACATTTTACTATATAATGTATTTGATAGGCATATGCATTTCTTCCATAAAATAATATGCCAAATTTAAAGAAACCAATAATAAAATATATTTTTTAAATTTGCCTCTGTCTTTTATTTGTAGATATAGAAATAACAGCTGATGTTATATTTAGGGTATAACAATGGGATGGATGTAACAGGCAGTTAGAGAAGATTCTTTATGGTATATGAAGAAAAGTTAAATGTAGCAGAAAATTATTTTCATGAACAGCCAAGAATGGATTCTGGTCAGCAGACAGAGCACACCTCCAGGGAGGAGAGTTTGTGTGGCTCTGGCTTCAGGTAGGAGGTGAAGATCCAGGAAACTAGGCAGTCAAATATAGGATGGCCTAATATTAGGGAACCAGAGCTCAGAGACAAGAATCAAGACTTGGAATGATTGGAAAAAACCAGGAGGAACCTTGGTCAAAGAGGAATTTGGTTCTAAGTGTGATGGAATGGGGAAAAAATATGGGGAAGCAAGGCTGAAGCCAATTTCCTAGAACTGAAAGACAAAGCTCAATTAACTAGGCCAATGTTAGGGGAGAACCAGCAACCACACTGGACTATGAGACTGAGGTTGGATCATAGCTCTAGGAAAAAAGATGATATGGCTGCTAGCACTGAAATTCTGCACAGAGTGGCCACATTTCTTACATTTAACCTCACTTTAGCAATTGTAATACTTCAGTTTTATCTTATGGTGCGACCTCAGTTACATGGGCCAAAAAGAAAATGTTATTACAAATGGTTGACATAATAAGGCTGCACCATCCCTATTATATTTTGACTTTTATGTAAAGTCTTTTTGAAATTATATCATCTCTCCAGTCTCTTAAATATTGGACTTACTTCCTGCCACGTATGGGACTATATTGACTTATTTCCTTATTAATTTATTTAATGACATAGTTATCTAAAATCCATTTTATCAAAATTTATTTTATTTATGCTTCATTAGTTTAACTCCTCCTGAGATTTTTTCTGTCCCTTTAGTTTTTTTTTTTTATATTTTGACAATCTAAATATTCCAAAAATGTCTTTTTCAATTTGAGGAAACAATTATTTTATTTTTCTTATTTCTAAAAAATATTTAAAAATTAACAGCATTCTGTATACTATGCCAGCACATTTCAAACTTCCTTGACATTTTTGGTATCCTTTCAAAGGAATCTTTTCCTATTTTATGCCTATTCAAGATTGTTTTGGCCAAGTTATATAAGACAATTTCTGTGATGGTTAATTTTATGTATCAACTTGACTGGACTAAGAGATGCTCAGATAGTTTGTAAAATATTATTTCTGGGTGTATCTGTGAAGGTGTTTCCAGAAGAGGTTAGAATTTAAATTTGTAGACTGAGTCAAAAAGATCACTCTTAGCATTGTGAGTTGGCATCATACAATCTCTTGAGTGCTCAAATATTTAAAAAAGGTCAAATTCACTCTCTCTGCTTAAGGTAAGACATCCTTCTTCTGCTACTTTATGTGTTGGTACTCCTGGTTCTTGGGCCTTTGTACCCAGACTAGGACATATACCATTGACCCCTTGGTTTTCTGGCTTTCAAGATTTGACTAGAACTTCACCACCAGCTTTCTTGGACCTTCAGCTTGTATATAGAAGATTGTGAGACTTCTCAGCCTCCATAATCAAGTGAGCCAATCCCTTATAATAAATCTTATCTATCTATCTATCTATCTATCTATCTATCTATCTATCTATCTATATCTATCTATATCTATCATCTATCTATCTATCTATCTACCTACCTACCTATCATCTATTTATCAATCATCTATCTAGTATTCTCTCTCTCTCTCTCTCTCTCTCTCTCTCTCTCTCTCTCTCTCTCTTCTCTGTCTCTCTCCCCCTGGCCCCCCTATTGGTTTTGTTTCTCTAGAGAACTGTGACTAATACAGTTATCAACAAGAAGATGATGTACACAGATGCAGGTGTGGGTAGGTGAAGCAATGTGGTATTAGGAATCTGTGAAAGTGCTTTTTTGATGGCTACAATTTTCTAGTAAAATAGGAAGTAAAAGAAAAGTTGAGATAAGGAGATGGTGTTAGCAGTTAGAAAGTTAAAAGATAGGGGATCATACAGCAATTGACTGGCAGCATTAAGGGACTAATTGAGATTAATTGTCATAAATTTAATCTGAAATTAGTCATGTGGTGGTGTATTTTCCTCCAGCCAGAGGTTCAGTCTCCTTGAGGTATATTTGGATTTCCAGAGTTATGATTTTCCAGGGAAGTAATACACAATGAGACAGGGGCAGGGTAGTGCAAGGTGTATGAAAAAGAGTGATTATAATGAAAGAGTATGCTATTTGAGCTAGGGAATGAGAGTAAAGAAGATGATAAGAGAGTCAGAAATTGTGAGTTCTGTCAAGATCAATGAACTGGGGATTTGATGTAGTTGAAAGAAGGTGGGGTTAGAGTACCAAGGAGATTGAGCTGAAAGGAGAGGAGGTTATGGTCATTGAGAGGGATGTCTGAAATGGAGATCATGAAGGGTTTGCTATGGTTGCAATGAAAAGGGCCTAGGGTAGGGGCCATGCCAGTGAGTAACTGAGGCGGGATAAAGGACAGTGTCATGGAAGACAAGTGTTCAAGGAACTGAAAGAGCTAGCATGTCAGAATTATCATTCTTGGACTCAACAGGAATTAAGACAAGACTATTACCATTGAGAATGACTATATTTCAGGAGTTAAAATATTTGAGAACTAGGGAGGGGAGCTCAAGTTTCATAGGTGACAAGAACAATAAAATTTCCATTATTGATATAGGCTGTCAAAATCTAGAAATTTTCAGAGAGGTGAGAAAGAAATGATCCAAAGGCAAACAATGAGAAGTAAAGAATAAATTTACCCACAAACTTCGGGCTCTGTGGTACAACGGTAGTAGGAGAAAAAAATCATCTGCTCCTTCTGAGTGGGCTGTTAGGGACACAGAGTCCTCAGGAAAGAACCTGATTTCTGTTAGGTGAAGACAATGAAGGGAAGAGCACAGCCAGAGAAGAAATTGAGGGTATAGAGGATCACGGAGGGTGCAATGTATTTTAGGAGTAGGGGAGGGGTATGAGAAGAGAACTATCGAGGGGATGTGGTCACGGCCTTACGGAGGTTAGAATGTGGGAGTTGACGGGTGCCATGGGGGTCTTGGGGTTCTTGTGATAACTGGCACAAACGGGGACAATCATCATCATTAGAGGAGTTCCGATGGATTCAAGGCAGATACGGGTGACAGGACTTTGAAGTTTGGGCTTGGGGGTGGGTGGGTGGATAACTGGGGCGTCGTGTTGAACCCCAGTGATGTAAAAGTTCAGTCCTAGACCTGGAGCACTGGTCCGTACAATGCTCCATACTGCTCCTGGAAACAGAAATCACAAAAATCTGTAGTGATAGAAAAAGGTGCTAGAAACTACACTTCATGTTCAGGGTAGGATTATCCCTGGGGGAGTGGGAAGGTGAATGGCCATGGGGAGAGGGTCAAGGATGCCTCAAATTTTCTGTAGTGTTTTTATTCCTAAAAAAAGAAAGAAAGAAAGAAAAAGGAAAAGGAAATAGAAATGGAAATATATCCAAATGTTAGCAACATTCAAATCTGGGTGGTGGAAACTCTGGCGTTTATTAAATTTAATGCCTGGGACATTGTAGGTACTTAATGAATATTATTTGTTGAATGAGTGTGCCTTTCTCTTTTAAAAGTGTCTCCAACAAAAATGTTTTCCTACAGGTCAAGATAGAGGGTGCTTATGCTTATAAAGTTTCCATTTAGACTGATACTTATTAAAAGCAGGCGGTGATGACCTAGGAAATGTAAATGTTGCCAAAGTGCTGAGCTGTTTCCTAAATCGTAGCAATAATTTGGCCCACAGAAAGTAGATTTATGAGGGTACATCAGGCATTTATAATTTGATTAAATAGTAAAGTATAAACCTGCCCAGTCCTGCAAGGTAGTCAGTAGCTACATTTGGGCATTTGGCACTTCAAATGTGACTAGTCCAAATTAGTATGCGTGGTGTCAAATACACAACAACTTTCAAAGACTTAGTAGAAAAGAATGCAAATATGTTATGCTTCTCATATTGATAATCTGTTTAAATAATAGTATATTTTGTCTGAGTTAAATAAAATAAATTAATGTCATTTAAAAAAAGTTTCTCCAACACACATACAACCGCTCTCAAATTAACACAATGTGCTAGAAGAGCATAGAAAAGAGAATGGAGAGAGGTGCAGAAGGCTTGAGAAATCCCGTGGAGAGAGGGATTCTTGATCTCCATAGCACTCTACCACCATACACGAGCCATACGGAAAATATGGGGTGCAAACTGGAGACGTAGTCCTATCTCAATTTTACCTTAATGCTCTGAGGTTTGGGGAGAGTATCCAGAAAATGACCTTGAGGATTGAGCCCTTTCAGATAACTACTGGATCCTCGCTTTTCTCCCCTAACATAGACACTGGGTGGTGCTGCCGTCCAAAAATTCTGCTCTATCGTGGATTTATTACTTCACTCTACAGACAGGTATTTATCCAGTGTCTCCTGTGGGCCGAGCAAAGTGCTAGCGATCGGGATATAAAGATGAACAGCCTCAGCAGGTTCTCCTCTGATTACCCTAAACTGACCACCACCATTTTCAGTGGGTGAGAGAATGGAAAATGTGACTTCTACATAGGAGAGCATCACTGTCACAGAAATGTCCCGCACTGGGGCCGAATGATCCTGTACCACCTACCCTCTTCATGAACACCCCTCCTCCATGACCTGTCCAAGGACTGGGGAAAACAACACTAAGCATCACTTCCAAACCAACCGTTTCGTCGGTCGTCGTAGCATACTCAGGCTCCCGTGGCTGTAAAAATCCAAGAGCCTGACTAGGGCTCCTTCGGCTTGGATCTCGGAGTTCCGGACTCCGGACGTTCAAAGCTAACTGGGCAAGAAGTGTCTGCTCATTGTAGAGGCCCCTGCTATCCTGGAGGAGTGCGTATACTTGGGGAAAAGGTAAGGGGAGCCTCCTGAAGAAAGGAGCAGGAGATGCAGGGGAGACTTGACGGCGATCCATCCCTGGGCGAATCAGAGAGGGCTTGGACCGGGTCTGGGGAGGCAGTCGGGTATAACGTCATGAAAAGCCAGTTGTAGGGGTGGAGGTCCTGAGTAGAGGGGAGACAGGCCCGGGCCTGCGAGGCTAAAGCGGAGAGAGGGGCAAGGAAGCGGGCGTGGGATGCCTCCGCGGATCGGAGAGGGCTGGGGCGGGGTCACGGGCGGGGTCTGCCCCTCAGTTTACTACCCGGGGGTCCTGCGCGGAAAGGCTCGTCTGGGCCAGCGTGCGAAGCGGTCCGACTTCCCTGTCTGCTTTTCCCTGGACTTCATCCAGCCTTCAGGTGGGGACGTGCGGTTCCGCGGGAGCCAGAGGAAGGGCGGCAGGAGGGCGCGGCGGACGCGGGGCGGGGGCTGGCTGGCCTTCGGGACCTGCGGAGGCCGGGTTGGGACTGGCGTTTCAGATCTGCACCTCCTGGCGGCGCCTTTGTCTTCCACGGCGCCGCCACCTTCTGCGCGCGATGCCGGACGACCCGAGGGCGCGGCCCCCGGAGCGGCCCGTCCGCTGTGGCTGCGCGTCCGAGGCTTCGAAGAAGAGGAGTTTGGGCGCCGTCCGGAATGAGCCCTCGGGGGCTGGCCCTTCGCCCTCGCCCCGCCCGTGGCGGATAGGTGAGGCTGGGCGCCCGCCGACGATGGTAGTTATTTAAAAATGTGTAAGCAAACAGCTGCCAACAAACCGGCCTGTGCGCCCAGCCCTATTATTTATTCGTTTCCCCGCCTCTGGAGGTTGGCGTCAGATCGCTGGTCAAGGGCGAGACTGAAGGTGACCTCCACGGAAGGGAGGCATATTCGGAACTTCTGGCTACTTCGGGCCTCGCCATTCTACTCTGGGCACTGGATGTGCACTACCCGCATCAGGCCGGGGTCAGACACGCGCTTGAGAGTTCTGCTTCCCGGTCTCTAGAGTCTCCTATTGTCTCTTCGCGACAAACCCGACAAACCCGGAATGGTCACAGGGCACCTCATCTCCTAGCCTCTCCCATTGCAGAGAACACGTGGTGAAATAAAAGTCCACTCTCTTTGGTTTATCCCATTCTGCCGAAGTCCTTGGTTTGATCCTAATGACCTGTACCTTCTTACAACGTTTACAAACCAGTGCCACCAGGAGCTCTTATGAGACCTGTAATTACTTATGACTGGATTAAATTTCTCCCTCTCTTATTGTAGCTCCTTAATCTGTTGTTTGGGGACAGATAAAATGTTGACAACTAGTCCGACTTATGCTACCTTTTATTGTGTGTGCTGCTCCCCAAAACAAATGCCTCCCAAAATGGTCGAATACAAAGTGAAGGTGCTTGAATAACGCTATCTCCAGTCTCAAAAATCGTTAGCTACTCTGTATTTTTTCTTCTATCTCTATCTGTTTTTGTGCTTCTATCACCTCCATTTGACCCTTCCTGTGATTTTAAGAGTCGGACATACTGACTCTGGGTTTTAAAGCATCTCGGATTCTAGTGTATCCTGATCCAATGGCATGGACTGCCTATCAGAAATGAGGTAATGATGTGGAGTTCAAAATATTCTAATAAACACATGACGTTTTTTAAGACGTGTGCTGTTTTTTGTTGTTGTTGAAAATCTGCAAGTAAAATGCTTATTGACAGTAAATGTGAAAATTTTTTGGCTGTGATCCCTTAATATGACAATAGTTCTGCCAGTTAAGTTCTCGATTTTTTTTCCCAGTCTTTCTTTCAGTCAAGATGAGCGATAAGCCAGAATTGTCTGAAGTGGAGAAGTATGCCAGGTCAAAACTGAAGAAAACTAATACTGAAGAAAAAAAAATGCCCTCCCCTCAAAGGAAAGTAAGTCATGGGATGGGTGGGGGACACGGGAATGGTTTCTATTGGAGAAAAACAATGGTGAACTTCCATAGGCTCAGTAAATAAACTCTTCCTAGCAATTTTTGCCACAAAGTAAGAAATAATTACAGTACCATTATATTTAATGCCACAGTTAAAAATATCAAAGAGCTGTCTTCTTGGGTTACATATGTGGTTCTCACATGATAGACCCAAGAAGTAATGTGGTAATTAAAAAAAAAACTAACTCCTTGTTCAAAAATTACTAAACCTCATATTATAACCAACCTTGGAATATTGGATTAGCACTATAAAAATCTTAGTCTTGTCCACTTTATGGTTATTTGTAATCTTCTGCATCTAGCAATTTGGGCCCATGATTTCATTCCTAAAGAACCACACAAACTGCAGTTTTGGCTTTCTCTACCTGATGACAAGATAAGGCAGAGAACAAGCTTAGATCTGGGGTGCACGCAAGGTTCCCAGACTCAAGGGATTAGTTTTGCCCTCGGGAGTTACAGCCTGATGAAGAAACTCCACACGTATTCACAAAACTGACAGGCGCTTTTTGTCATGTCAGAGTTACTTGAGAGTTCCAAAGTTAGTCAAAAATTGTCTGAAATATAACTTCCTAATTACATAGTGATAGACAAATCTGAGGAAAATGCTTCACTTGCTCCTCAGTCTCAGAATAATCTATGGAAAGAATGGTAATAGCATAAATCTACCTGTCAAACAGAGGGGGGGACATAGTTCATGTAGAATCTAATGAATGCTCAGGTGTTTAAATCGTGAGTGCACGCAGGCGCGCGCGCACACACACACACACACACACACACACACACACACACACACACCACACACACACCCGACTGAGGATTTGTGCTTAGTGCTTTGGCATTCTAAATTTAAAACAGGTATGGCAGCCTTCAGTGACTTGACAAATAGCTTCTTTGTAAGAAACTGAATTTAGGAAAATGCCCTCAATGATTTTTTTTGTGCATTTGTTTTTTTTTTTCCCCTCAGCATTCCAGCAGGAGAAAGAGTGTGTTCAAACATCGGAAAATGAGGATCTTCTACCAAGAGCAAATTTCAACATTGCCTGAGTATCTTGGTTTAGTGTTTGTTTGTTTGTTTGTTTGTTTGTTTTTGTAAACCTTTGTGTTGTAGAGATTTTAGGCATCTTCTGATGTTTTCTCACCTATACTCCCTGGCTAAGAGGTCAGGGGTAGCCAGTGTTCCCTTACATATATTTTAAAAACTTTCCATCGGTTCATAAATTCCAGCTGGCAGATACTGTTGATAATCTCACCACTGATGACCTCTGTGTTTGTAGTCTTTGCACCCTCTATAGGATAAGCCACTTTTAACTTTCTACAATGGATGCCTCCATTGCTCCGTAATCTTCATGAAGTTCTATGCTTTTGCAGCTTCTCATGGTTTATTTTCATTTCTAACGTAGCAGTAAAATAATAAATATAATCATTATGTTAAGGCTCCTGTGGTTCATTCTTGGTGGTCTTCGAAGGAAGTAAACAGGGGTACTATTTTCAGCCAAAAACAAAACAAAACAAAACAAAACAAAACAAAACAAAACAAAAACTAGACACAGGAAAGCTGCTTTAGCAGATTCATCACATGGAAAAGGCACTTTTCTATCTAGATCGAATGGTCCCTGATTGAGAATGCTAGGTGATTTTCTATAGAGTTGGAATCATAGAATTTGAGAACCTTTGGGAGAAGAGGTTATGTGGGCTAGCTAGCTAGCCCTCTTGTCTCAGAAATGAAGAAAAGAAAACTCGGGTATAAAGTGATCTAAGGTGAATAAGGGCTGGAATTTTAGCTAAACTCTTGGTTTCTGGAAAGTGTTTTCCGCTTAATGGGAGGGGACACCCAAAGTTGGGGTTGGATAGGGAGGGGAGTAGGAGGCACTTGATAACACATACTGTGCTGAACACTTCACATTTTCTATTGAGTGTAAACTTAGATATCTTATACCTCCTAATAACCTGCAGCACTGAACCTCTTGGTCTAGTTCTTGTCCTGAACAGAATTTACTGTCTTATGAACCACATATTTTTGGTGTTTGTGGCGAACATAAATGCTATGGACTGAATTGTCCCCTCCCCCAAGAATAACTTCAGAAAAAAACGTGTAATATGCGTAAACATTGGGTTATGTAACAGAAAAATTAGCATGATAGAAATTAAGTGATTTAGTGAAGTGCACTTTTTTTCAAACTGGTCCACTTGTCTTTCTGCAAAGGCATATGGCTCAGTAAACAACCTTCGGCTTTCAAAATTTTGTTTGGGCATATATGATGATTTCTAGGAACCACAAAGCAGGATCTACTTCCACTTGATTTCATGGTAGATTTTCCAGGTGTATTGTGCAGCTAGCTCATTTAAAAAATGTTTTGTAAGATTTTTCTAATATCACAGAATAATAAAAAAATAATCATCCTGGTGAGGAGACTTATTTGTCCTAAATCCTGTCTCTCTTGATATCAAAGAGCGTTCTGGAGGTAAGCTTGCCCCTACCCCTTAATGATTCCAATTCGTTTTGTAGCTATTTCTAGTATCCAGACCTGCCCACCTTTGTC
Organism: Rousettus aegyptiacus; assembly: GCF_014176215.1. Lineage (NCBI taxonomy): Eukaryota > Metazoa > Chordata > Mammalia > Chiroptera > Pteropodidae > Rousettus > Rousettus aegyptiacus. The sequence goes on along the minus strand of NW_023416312.1, from coordinate 60,061,335 downwards.
TCTAGAGCAAGTGGTGTTGCCCTTCCGAAGTCCATATGCCTGAAGCTTTAGAAGGTCAACCTCGAAACGTCAGAGTTTGGAATAAGGAAAGGCTTATTGATCGAGAGGGTGATAACTGAGAAGATGGGAACCCTAGTGGGTACCTCAAATCCATCTTAAGAGAATACAGAGTTGGGGCTTTTTTTTTTTTTACATCAAGGAGAGGAGAAATGGGGTGGGGGGCAAGAGGTGATCGATCACCAAAGATACCTGGGCGCCAGGAGGGGTCCCAGAAGACTGTGCTAGTTGATGTGAGTCCGGTCACGATGTTCCTGCAAAACTTTGATAAATGGTACATACTTCCCTCTTCTCCTCAAGCAGCAAACAGAATTCCTCTAATGATTAGCATGTCTATATGCAAGGCTAAGCAGAAGCTGTCAGCCTGAAGGTCATAGGAACAAAGCAGGCTTGAACAAGGTAAAGTCATAGAGACCGAGTACTTCACTCTGTTACAGTGGTGTTTTGTCAAAGTGGAATACTCTGTGTGGGAATCTTTTCTGGCAGAATCTTAACCTTTCTTTTGCTGAGCTCACAAAAAGCTTTGATTTTTGTAGTTTATCCAGTTTTTATCTCATTGTTTGGCCGAGAGTGATATCTTTAAAGGTTTTTACATCTAAATTGGTGGGGGTATTTTACCTTATTATAAATCTTTAAATTAAACCCTTAACAACAATCATGATAAAATATTGGGCTTTAAAGCAAATCATAATTCATTTCAAATATTGAAATCTCACAATATGCTCTCTCTTCAAAGAGTGTGAAGTTAGCAATCAATTTAAAAAGAAAATGATTAGAATATTGTCGACTTCGACAAATTCAGCAATATATTTTTTAGAAAAATTATACAGGTAAAAAGTCATTGGGTCAAGGCGAAATCAACAAAAATATTACTATATTAACCTTCACCTGAATATTAACATTCCAATGCCATAGAAAAGAGAAAAATCTTTGTTCTTTTAATTGCTGGCTAACCTCTTACATTATGCGAGGAGCCAGACACTATGTGCCTTGGATTCATATCCTTAACTTACAAGATTAATAAAAAAAAAAAAGCCAGGAATCAAAAAATAACAAGCGGAGGATCCTACCCGTTTTCCCTCCATCTCCAGACTGAATAGCACAGGAAGGCTGTTATTTGATTCAGCCCTGGTCACTCCGCCACACTTTGGGACCAATAGCTGTATCTCACTGGCTGCCAGTCCCTCATTAGCCAAGTGGAGAGTGGCATTTGAACTGCTCCCATTGGACAATTCCACCACAGTTGAAGGCATAAATGCATGAAATGGAATTACATTTTAAAAAATGAAATATTTTTGGCTAGAAAATAATATGTCGGGATAAATCTGAATGAATTAAAATAGAAATTTCTGAGTTTAGTGCACTGAAAAAGTGAAGTCCGTCTTAGAAATTTCATTGATCTATTTTTGTATTATCTTCCTATACCCATTTATGTAAATTTAGATGAGTATTATGGGATGTTAAAATCGTTTAAGAGCATTATGTTGATATGTAAATTTGCTTCATCGCTTTAGCTATGGCAATATCTAGAATATTCCACAACACACTCCGAGATAATGAGAATACAAATAGTAAAAAGATTACAAAAATAATTTAGACTTTACAGGATGCAATAATAGCTGACATAAATATCTAAAACGGACCGTTTAGAAGAGCCATGAAATGCAACGTGGTTAAAGGAAGCCCACGATTTTCCATGGAACAAACTACACTCTCTGCTTATTAAAGTAGAGCTGGTAATGTTTTGTCCACGGTAACAGTGCTCTAAATGTCAGAGGAAAGCCACAGGATCGAACACAAGAGTAGATCCTACTTCATAGCCACAGGTCTTTTCGTGACAAGTGAGGTGGCTCTGAGAAGAGCCTTTGGGTTGCGATGCTCACGATGCTCACGTGGTGCCCAGGAAGCTCATGTGCGGCTTCTGTACCGGAGGACGGCCTTGGTGGCCTCGGACACGGCGTGCTTGCCAACCTCCCCGGGCAGGAGCAGGCGCACGGCCGTCTGGATCTCTCTGGAGGTCATGGTGGCGCGCTGGGTGGAGAGGGCCAGGCGCGAGGCCTCTTCGGCGATGCGCTCGAAAATGTCCTTCACGAACGAATCCATGACGCTCACGGCCTCCCGCGACAGGCTCAGGCCCTGGTGAACGTTCTTCAGAACCCTGGGAAAATAGGTGGCGAAACTGTCAGAGCAGCGCCGGCGCCGGCGCCTCGGTGTCCTCTGCTCAGGGGCCTTCGTATGTGCTTCCGTGGGCTCCCCTGTGCCCCGCAATCCCTCGGAAGCCTCGGAGGCAGGCGCAGGCATGTCGGAGGCAGGCGCTGCCACGGCGGGGGTGGGCGATGCCATGTCAAAGGTAGCTTTCCCGTCTGTCGTGAGGAAAGACAATGACGGCTGCTGAGGGGCCGCAGCCAATTTATAGTCGCTGCATTTCTGGCCGTCATGGGCAGGCTCCACTTCTGATTGGCTAAAATACGATCCAGGGAGCCTATCACTAAATCTCCCCACATCACATGTGATTGTGTAGGCTCCTGCTTGGCATCACATCCACCAATCAGAGTGGGCATCCTTTGACCTCTTAACTGTTTGAAACATGCTACGCGGAGGCAAACGGTCATCTGACAATGTTAGCTGGCACTGTGCTACAAAAGGGGAACTTTGAAAAGACTTCACCAAATGCACTCGAATTGTAGAAATTTCTGGGTTGGCTCCTTGCGAGAGTCTGACCCTCATAACCCGATTCCTGACCGCTATCAGAATGACCCTGGCCACTTCGGGCCCTTTTCTTCTAATCCAGAATCTACTGTTGTCCTGGGGTAAGCCACCATGGTTGAGCAGGAATTCTCTGACATAGCTGGCAGAGTGCTCCTGGAAATCACAGGACCTTGCTGGCTAACCAGGAACTCAGTTTTGATTTAAAAAAAAAAGAAGGGAAAGGAAGGGGAGGGGAGGGGAGGGGAAAGACCTCAGTTATTTGGGAAAGGGAAAATAGCAAAGCTACAGCCTCCAAACCGAAACGGGAAAACTTATAAAGGTACGGAAAGTAGTTAAATATTTACCAAATTTAAAACTGTTTTCTTTACATTCCTTGGGTCCCCAAATGTATGACACATACTTGAATTGGTGGATTAACATAAGAGTCATAGTTTAAAGAAATATGTATATATATATACATATTCCTCCTAGGGGAGAAAATGGGACATAAATGGGAAATACATTAAAATTAGTAGCATATGCCTCATCAAGGAGCTCAATGGTGAAAGATAAAAATCTTTTCCTCTAAGATCAGGAATAAGAAAAGAATGCCCACTTTCACCACAACTAACCAACGCAGTACTGGAAATCCTAGCCAGAGCAATCAGGAAAGACAAAGAAATAAAAGGCATCCAAATAAGAAAAGAGGAAGTATAGTTCCTCCCATTTGCAGATGATATGATTTTATATTTAGAAAATCCTAAAGATCTCACCCAGAACCTGCCAGAACTAATCAACTAATTCAGTAAAGTTTCAGGAAACAAAAGCAACATACAGAAAACAGTTGCATTTTTGTACACCGACAAGAAAACATCTGAAAAAGAAATAAAGAAAAACAATCCCATTTACAACCGCATCAAAAGCAATAACATACTTAGGAATAAATCTAACCGAGGAGGTGAAAGATCTATGCAGTGAAAACTATAAGACTTTGAAGAAAGAAATTAAAGAAGGCAATCTAATGGAACAACATTGTTAATGGAAAGAAAGGATTAATATTGTTAAAATGTCCGTATTACACAAATTCATATATAGATTCAAAGCAATTCCTATCAAAATCCAATGCAGTTTTTCACAGGAAAAAAAAATTAAATCCTAAAATCTATATGAAGACCCCCCACCCGCACACGCGAGCACGCACACACGCACACACACTCGCCAAGTAGCCAAAGCAATCCTGAGAAATTAGAACAAAGCTGGAAGCATCACACTTTCTGATCTCAAACTGTGCTAAAATGCAATAAAATCAAAACGATATGGTACTGGCATAAAAATAGACACTTGGAACAGTGGAAAATAATAGGGTGCCCAGAAATAAACCCATTTATACATGTCAGTTAATATAGACAAGGGAATCAGGAATACTCAAAGGAAAAGGAGAGTCCAAATGGTGTTGGGAAAACTGGGTGACCACATACAGACGAATGAATTGGATCCTCATCTTACGCAACTCATAAAAAATGAAGTCAAACCGGTTAAAGACCTAAATGTAAGACTGAACCAATTAGAGCCTTCCTGAAATGTTCACCCCTAGTGACAGAAAGAGTAACAGGTGTGATTTTTTTCTGCCCCTTGTTTGTTTCTTGGACTGGTTTTATGCTTTTCGACCATAATTATTTAATAATATTAGTTTTCTAAAGCTGTCCTAAAATTCCAGAGATTGGGCTCTTTAAACAAGATACATTAATTAGCTCAGATTTTGGAGGCTCAAAATGCAAATCCACGTGTCAACTGGTTGGTACCTTCAGAGTTCTGTGAAGGAAGCATCTATTCCAAGCCACTCTCCTTGCCTTGTAGATGGGGAAATCTCCCTATATCTGTCTGCATTTTCCTCCGCATATACATGTCTCTGTGTCTAATTTCTCTTTTTATGTGGAAACCGCTCATTTTGCATTAAGACTCACCCTAATGAATATCTTTTAACTTGATTACCTCAGCGGAGACCCTGTCTCCCAATATGATCTCATATGAGGTGCTGGTATTTAGGTCTTTGCCAGCATACGAATTTTAAGGGGACACACTTCAACCCACAGGGGATATGGATTTGAGCTATCGGTGGGAATTTCTTCTTCCTCTTTCATAATATTAAGAAAACATTGATGACTGCTTGAGGGAGGAAATTAGGCCACCCTCCCTTCGTCTTTTTCCACAACTATTTGAATATCGAGTATTTTTATTTTGACATTTTGTTCCTCCTACCTTTCTCTGTGAAGGGGGATGATACTATGTGATTTCAATCCTTAACAAGTATTAGGATTGCTTTAAACCTAAGTATTTTCTCAATTTCGTTATGTATCCCATTTGTACTTTAAAGTAAGTTGTAGTTTCCCCCTTTTGATTAGGACATAGAAACCTGCAGAGGACGTCACTCTCAGTCAAACGACGAGACAAAAATCTGGATAATCTACAGAAACCAAACTTTTCTTGAGTCCCTCAGGAGAGGAACAGGATTGTACGGAGGAGACAGAACACAAAGGCTACTTAACATCAGCAGAGCCTCATGAACTAAAGAGACAGGATGGGGGCAAAACTGGATCGTAGAGAGAGCTCCCTCGAGTAGTGCAGTAATGAAGGGGGGAGGGGAGGTCAACACCTTTTCAGAGAGGGAGTACGAAAACCTGTTTCTTTCTGTACAAGGGGCCCTTATACCTCTAGGGGTCTCCCTGGGATCATTAGAGTAAGGATTTAGGATAAATGAATCCCCTCATCAGGAATATTAATTATCATTATGCCGGTATATTAAAAAAATCTTATAAAAGGACTTGAAAAAATAATTTATTTCTCAAAGAGACCAAGAAATACTATCAGGGGCCAATAAATGGGGTTGGTCCTGATTTCTGGGCCATCGTTACCCTCCTCCTCTATGATCATGACATGTCACTACTGCATGGCTGGTGAATAAATGTAGGGTGAGAGAGGAGTAAGCTTGAAAAAGTGGACTTTTACTTTCTCGTTATTATGGAGGACTTTCAAAACAAACCTGGGACTACTGGTGGACATTAGTGGAATGTGAGTGCACTGGGACTCCCCTCTAACAGGTCCTTGCCACGAAGCCTAGCGTCCACCCGAGGGTTGTAACATGACCAGTCCTGCCCCTCATGGCCTCCGCCATTGCCCAAGGATTCTTTGAAATCCTGAAATTTGTCCTTAATGTTGTCTACCTCTGCTTCTAAGATCTTCCGAGAGAGGCAATGGTGAACAATGTCAACCTTTGGGGGATGTAGTTAGGCAAGTGTCATATAACTTGGGTGGTCTTTTGTTGTTTCCTTCATGCGAAGTTATTTATATTTCATTAAAATCATACCAGTTTACGACACAGTATATTTAAAATATAATGTCGGTAAATTGTTAACGGCTTGCAGTCGCATAAAAATTGTCGTCGGGCATGTGTTTTTAGTCTATTTTACTTCTTTAAAAAATTTTCAATTACAGGTCACATACAGTGTTATATTAGTTTCAAGTGTACAACACAGTGATTAGACATTTCTATTACTTACAACGTAATCACCCCGATAAGTCTGGTACCCACCTGCCGCGATATGTAGTTATTATATTATCCACTATATTCCTTCTGCTGTACTTTACATCCCCGTGACTGTTTTATAACTGCCAATTTGTACTTCTTAATCCCTTCACCTTTTTCACTGAGCCACCAATACCTCCTCCCATCTGGCGACCATCAATTTGTTCTCTCTGCGAGTTTTTTGTTGTTGTTGTTGTTGTTTTGATTATTCTTTTTTTTTAGATTCCACATACAAGTGGAATCACATGACATTTGTCTTTCTCAGCCTGACTTACCCCACTGAGCGGAATACCCTTTACATCCACCCATGTTGTCGCAAATGGAAAGATTCTGTTCTTTTTTTATGGCCAAGTAATATTCCATTGTGTGTGTGTCTGTGTATAGATAGATAGATAGATAGATACCACATTTAGAGTGCTTCCAAATCTTCGCTATTGTAAGTAATGCTACAATAACATAAGGCTCCTCTTCTTGCTCCTCCTCCTTCTCCTCCTCCTCCTCCTCCTCCTCCTCCTCCTCCTCCTTCTCTTCCTTTTCCTCTCTGTCTCTGTCTCTCTGTCTCTGTCTCTCTCTCTCTCTCTCTCTCTCTCTCTCTCAGTTTGTTTGATGGCTTGCTGTTATTCATGGGAATTTCATGATATGACTGAGGAGACTGTAGCGGGCATGCCTCTTGTACATTCCATCAAAATAAAAGAAAGAGCATTATTAACATTTCAACTTAGATTTTTAATCCCTCACTTGTAAGTGGGATACTTCAGAAATCATAATGTAAATTTTCCTCACTAGTTATGCCATTATCTTACATTTTCTAGTAATAAAAATAAATTTTCCCCTTCATGATTAGAACCATTTTATTAGCAGTAGAATCATCTTTTGAAAAAGAAATGTCTGAGAGGAAACAACTCTGGAAATCTGATCATTTGGGATAAAACCACGTTGATGACACCTGTTCCTCAATTCTTCCTCAGTCAGATTTTGGTGCAATTTCTACATTTTACTTTTATATAAATATATTTAAGACATGCCTCGGCTAGTATAATCATGGCTTTTTAAATTAGATGTAGATATAAATATAGATAGATATAGATATATAGATATAGATATAGATTTATATGCATTTAGTATTACAGAATTTCCATTTATCAATTCCCTTTCTCAAGCTTGGGGGTTTCTTAGAGAAGTAGGGTAATTATTTCTTTCTATGGAAAGCTCCTATATTTATTCATCAATTCAAGTATGTGGTACCTAAGTAATGGTAAGAAAAGTATTTTGATTTGGTAAATATTAAACATTTTCAACACTTTTATAAGTATCCCCATTTTGTTTTATTATCTGTCTCTGGAGAAAGTGGTTTTGCAATTCCCTTCTATTTCTGAGGGTTTTGCGATTTACTGAAGGTTTTGATGAAAACCAGAGGCAGTAGCTGGTGAACTACAGCCCTTGATTTCCAAGGAGCACTCTGCCAGCCATGTCACGGGTTAGAGGAAAGGGGTCCTCTAACCCAAAGTGGCCAGACTCAATTCTGATAACAGTCAGGAATTGGGTTATGAAGGTCAGACTCTCTCAAGGGGCGAGCTTAGGAAAGTTCTACAATTCAGGTGCATTCAGTGAAGTCTTTTCAATGTCCTCCTGTTGGAATATCAGCCAGCTAACCTTGTCGGGTGGCCTTGGGCCCTACGTAGCATGTTTCAAATGGTTAGCAGTCGAAAGATGCCCACTCTGATTGGTGGATGTGATGCCAAGCAGCAGCCTATCCAATCACGTGTGACATGGTGTTACCAAGTGACAGGTGCCCTGGATTGCATTTTAGCCAATCAGATGTGGAGACTGCCCATGACGTCAGGGAATGCAGTGGCTATAAATTGGTCACCGCCTCGCAGCAGCCACCATTGTCTTTCCTCACAAGCTGTGGGGAAGTGGCAGTCATCATGGCTGAGCTGGCTTCTGAGACTTCCGAGGGATTGCTGGGCACCTGGGAGCCCACGGAAGCACCCCCGAAGCTCCCAGAGCAGAAGTCCAGGAGCCCCCGCCCCGCCGCCGCCACCGCCGCTCCGACAGCTTTGCTCTGTCTCCCCAAGGTTCTGAAGAACCTTCACCAGGACCTGAGCCTGTCGCAGGAGGCCCTGAACGTCATGGGTTCATTCGTTCGTGGAGGACATCTTCGAGCACATCGCTGAAGAGGTCTCGCGCCTGGCCCTCTCCAACCAGCGCACCACCATGACCTCCAGAGTGATCCAGACGGCGGCGCGCCTACTCCTGCCCGGGGAGATGGGCAAGCCCGCCGTGTCCAAGGCCACCAAGGCTGCGCATGAGCTTCCTGGGCACCACCTGAGCATCCTAACCCACAGGCTCTTCTCAGAGCCGCCTCGCTTGTCACGAAAAGACCTGTGGCTCTAAACGTGGGATCTACTCTCGTGTTTGCTCCGGTGGCTTTCCGCCGACGTCTAGAGCCCTGTTCCCGTGGACAAAACATCATCAACTCTACTTTGAGAGAGGGAGTGTAGTTTATTCCATGGAAAATCGTGGGTTTTCCTTAACCGCATTGCATTTCGTGGCTTTTCTAAACGATCATTCCTGTCGTTTTTTTCTCTAGGTCAGCCTTTTGGGGGATATTTTGCTGATAGTTTTCAAACGAATTTCGAGTTTACGTTAACACGATGTAATGAGATTTGTATTGTTTTTAAATAAATGTATCGAAATTTCTATTCTAATAATTCCTACAGTAACAATTGGCACATATCTAGCCAGTGTAAAAGTGTTTGGGGTTCCTACTGCTTTTTAGAAATGTAGAATTGTCCTGAGACCTAAACCAGTTCTAGATATTGACTCATTTTTGGTGCAAGTTCTACATTCCAGGGGTTCCTCTACCCCTGTTCCTTGACCACTCTGCTCCCCGCAAGCTGGATTGTACTTGGAATCCCCTCAAAATCACGTTCCTAGTTTATTTATACCTCATTCCTTCCTCAAGAAGTGGCTACACCTCCCAGAAGGTCAGGCCCCACTCCCACACAGGGGAGCTACAGATCATTGCCCAGCATGTGTCAGGGCTGCAAAAGGACCTGATGTGTGAGGCTTATTTGCCTCTTTGTGGGTCCCCCTTGACCATGTAATTTCTTGTCCAATTAATGTGGACACTTTTGAGGGTACAGGGGGCACTCTGAATAATTGTGTTGGGACAACAAGCAAAATCAGTTCGTGTGGACACCCTTCTAGGGAAAAGATCTGGGGATAGAATACACGCATCTCTTGGGGCTTGGGGATTTGCAGAACACAAAGGTTAGTGTGACCAGGAGAGTGCATCAGCTTTTTCATGATTTCCGCCCTCCGAAGTCCTGCTGCCTTTGTATTCTGGAGACAAATAGCGTTACTGGGCTGCATGAACAGGGAAGAGAGACACAAGATGGTGAGAGTGTCTGTGTGGGTCCCATGACTGCTGAGAGCTAGTGGGACTGGGCTCTACAGCAAGAGTGATTAAGGGCACAGGTTTGGGAGTCAGATCAGACCTGGACTCAAACCCCAGCTGTGCCTCGTGCTAGCTGTAGTGCTTTGGGTCAGTGACTTGGCCCCTCTGAACTTCAGTTTCCTTCTCTGTAGGAAACTGAATAGGGTCTACGAGGTCATTGTGAGGATTCAGTGAGATAGTGAGCTGGAGTGCCCAATGAATGGTGACTATGCTTATTCTCAGTCCCGAGAGTCGTGCCCCCAGGCAATTGGAGGGGTATAAGTGAGATTTGGTGCCAAACAGTTATGGAGGATGACTCTTACCTGCTGAGCCTCACGTTAGTGAGATTGCAGAGTTAACACTGCTCTGAGTTTGTGATGGGGAGTTGCTAGGGAGCAACTGAAAAATGCCATGTTATCTTGCTGGCTTTGGGCATTGCCGACTCAGGGCTTTGTTGGCAAGCTCTTCCTCCTCACTCCCATGAAACTTTGCCCCGTCACCCTCACCTTACCCGAATCCTATTCACCTTTCCAGCCATGGCTCAAATCTTAGGTTCTCTGTGAAGATGACCTGATCATCCCAGCCCACGGTGACTTCTCCCTCCTTGAGCCTCAGACCTTCAACTGTAAAATGGGCATACTATTTATGACGCCCCGGCAGGAAGGGCTGTGATTAGGACTGAATGAAAGAACAGCTATAGCATGCCAGGTGCAGTGCCTGGTGCAGGCACATGGTGAGTTCTCTGCCTCTTTCTTTTCCTGCTCTCTGAACCCCCACAATGCCTGCATTGTGCTCTTGATCAGATGCAGCCCTCTCTTGGTAGTCATTTGGGAGTATGTGTGTGCTAACTCTCCATTCAGATGCAATGTCACAGAGGTTGGGGGCCACATCTTACCCTTGCTCACCTTCCAGTATCCAGCGCCACACAAATAGCCATAGTAACCATTTCTTACCGAGCACTTTACGATTCAATGTGGCAGGCACTCTGCTGTGTGTGTTATACACGTGTGTCTGGTCTTTACCCTTTGCCCCTGTATGTTCCTTCCAGGACAGGAAGACATAATTCTCCCTGTCGAGCAGGGTAAGGCTCAGAGAGGGTGGGTTAACTACTGCCCAAGCTCGCATAACTAGTAAGTGGTCCAGCCAGGAATTAAATTCAGGCTTGACTCCCGAGCTCGATTAAGTTTCCATCGAATGCCTGTGAATCAGTAGGAGGGAGGATGGCAGGCGTAGAGACAAGAATAGGAGTGCCTACATGCTTACTTTTACTTAGTAGGGGGAGGCATGCTTAAGAAATACCTGTAGGTCATAAAGACATAGGATTCAATGGGTCCCCAAGCCTGGGTAAGGGGATACAGTCCCTCCTGGACAGGAAGAAAAGAGTCGGCGGAGGTTATGGGTCAAGCGAAACCTCAGGGGCATTGTCCTAGGGAATTCCATGGTGGCTACAAGATCCTAAAAGTTAGCAGTGGAGGACCTACCCACTGGCCATTCTCAAGGTGAATTCTAGAATAAGCACTGGTCAAAGGTGCCTCCTCTGAAGTGGGTTATTAACCTAGAAACTCTTGAATTCCCTCGGAGTCCAGGCTGTGCTTACGCTCCAATCGTTCCTTGGGAAAAACCAGGACAGAATATCAAGCATGGGATCTGTGGTTAGATGTGAAGATAAGCTCAGCTGTGCTTTTGCATCAGGGGCAATGATGGGAAGAGCAGAGGGCATTTGCCATCTAATTTAGCAGACCTCAAAGCTCATATGGCTTGAGAATGACCTGGGAACCCATGGCTATGACCTCGTGGAACAGGGTAGAGGGCTTGGTAATCCTAGGCCTGTGCACTGCAGGGTCGTGGGACTGTGATCAGGGAGGCTTCGCATGGGTCCAGTAGAGCTAGGCCTCCTCCGGGAGAGTGCATCAGGGGTATATGTGCTGTCTATTCGGTCCTTCCAGACTTTCCAAAGGCCTCACTCAGACGAGGGTGAAAAAAGAGCCATTTTTCCACCTCTAACCCTGGCCTGATTCCCAGGGAATAAGTTCGGGAAGCGTCAGCGAAGGAGCCGGAGGCATCCAAACTCAGCCCCTGCCTCGACTGCCCCACCAAGGCAGCATCCAACTCCACTCCAAGCTTCTACTCACAGGACCCTTCCCCCAGCCTCGTTCTGGGAAGGCCATGGTACAAGGAGCACAAAGCTGGGCCCGGGTGTCAGGTGCAGCTGAGGTCTAATTCCCACTCACCGGCTTCCTGAACTGTCAGGCATGGCGATGGACTCACCTTTCTAGTCCATAGGTTTATTCTCTGTCCATTGGTGATATAAACAGGACCTACCTCGCAGGGTTGTAGAGACCCTTTAAGGGGGTATTCAAGTGTCCCCTCCCAACTTCTCAGAAGGGGAAGAAATCACATGTCAGAAAGACAGTGAAACTGTCAAATATGCGTGACATCATCTATATAAACTGTACAACATACTCAGAGTGTCATCTTACGTTGTTCTATGTGACAGGATAAAAATTGGTACTGTTCGTTATGATAGATAAGGACAAACCTCGAATTGCCACTTTAGAGAAATCGTCACTTCTCCGACCACAATTATTTCAGCTACGCTTTCCTCAAGAAGGGTCGGAAAATCTCACGTCAGAGTTTACAGCGCAGCCTGCATTCATCTGTTTATTGAAACATTCATTGAGTGTCTACTATGTCAGGTCTGCTGGGTGCTGGGAATCGCAGATGAATAAGCCCGTAAACCGGTTAGAGTCTAGAACAGGGAGGCGGATGCTTTTGTCAGATATTTATAAGACATGAAATGTTGTGAAAGAGAAGCGCTCTGGTTATTGTGGGAGCCCAGAGGAGGGGCGGGGGAGGGGAAGCTAGTCAGGAAACTCCTCCTGGGAGAGGCATGGTCTAAGTTATGTGGGTTCTGTAGCTGCCTTTCACATTCTATTTCATATTTTATTCGTTGTTTATTTTGGGTCCTGTTTACAGAAGGAGCAGGAGGAAGGAGGTAAGAGAGACATCCTCAGTGATGGCAACAGCAGGAGCCAATTCAGCCACAAATCAGCTTGAAGACTGGACAACTAGGGCGACCAACTGTCCCGGCTTGCCGGGTTCTGAAGGGTTTCCCAGGTGCAGGACTTTCAGCTTTAATACCAGGACAGCCCCGGGCTAACTGTGACTGAGGGTCTCCCACAATGCAGGGCTCTCAGTGCCAAGATGGAAAAGACCTAGGCAGACCAAGAGGCAGCGGTGGCCCTGTGGGGCAACTGCAAGTAGTTCAGCCTCTTTGGACCTCACAATGCAAGGCAGGAAGTGGTGGCATATGAGACTGGGGAGAAAAGCAGGGGCCAGATCACGAAGGACCTTGCCATATATAAGGAACTTGTACCTTGTCCTCTAGGCAATGGGGAGCCTTGAAGCCTTTTCAGCAGGGAAGTGACAGACTGTCAGATTTGCTTCTTACTTAGATCACTCAGGAAGTAGTACAGAGGCTCGATTTGCAAGGACCGAGGCGGAAGGCAGGAGGTGGCTGCCTCAATTCAGGTAATGATGATGCAAGCCTGGTAAGAGGCAATAGGGATAGAGTGGAAGGGAGAGATTCAGGGACCACTTGGGGGGTAAAATTGGTAGCAAGACTGACTGAACAAGGGCAGTGAGGGACAGCAGAGTTGACAGTGATCGCCCCAATTTAGTAAAACATTACACAACCTTTTGGTTAAATGAAATCATAGGAAGAAAAATATAACTGAACACCCATCTATGACTACAAGCTTCAGGAATAAAATGACAGATACTCTTGAATGCTCATGGACCCCTCCTTTATACCCATCCCCACTTCCTTCCCAGTAGTTATCCCTATGCAAAATTGATGTCCCTCATTTCCATGAACTTCTTTATGCTTCTGCTACATAGATATGAAGTGCAAAGCAACATATACTGATAGCATTGTTCTGCATCTTTTTATACCTTATATAAATTATATCGTGAGGTAAGTATTCTTCTGTATCATGCTATTTCACTATTGTGTGCAAGATACAGCCATAGTGACATCAGTAGCTCTGGTTCACTTATTTTCCTGGTGAATGGCTTTCAATTGTATGACTGTATCCCAATTCGTTCATCCACTTTACTGTTGATGATCATTTACGTTTTACCTGAATTTTTCATTAATAAGTACAACGCTGCTAAGAGCATCCTGGATTAGGTGCCCAGGAGTGGAATCCTTGCAGCCAGCCGTGGGTGCTTCTCCTGCACGTTAATCGATATGCCAGATTGCTCTCCAAGGGCCTCAGACCAGCTTCCACACTTACTAGCAGTGGATGCAACCCCCCCCCCATGGCTCTATCTCCTCACCAACACGTGGGGAGGTCAGTCTTTTTCACCCTCGCAGCTCTGATGGTGTGAAATAGTATCTCACCACGGTGTGGGTGGGCACTTCTGGGACAGCTTGTGAGGTGGTGCCTCGTCTTGAGTATTTTACTTTTTTTCCCATTTGTGTCCCCTCTTCTGTGAAATGCCTGGTCAAGGCTTCCTAATTTTAGGAAGCACTTGAGGCCATAAAATCCCCTCTAAGTGGCACTTAGTCATCACCATTCTGGGAACTGTTTTATACGGTCACTCTCTGCTTCCATGTACGAATGTTTTCATTGCTCTGCAATCATTCTAGGCAACTGTGGATTTCCTTTGTTCTGAACAAATTACCAGCCATTTCCTTTTTGAATATTATTCTTCCTCAGTTTGCCCAATATCTCCTTCACAAACTCCTATGGGGTGTAGTTTATATGTTTTTGGCCTATGCCCTATGTCTCTTCAACTTCCCTTTCTCTTTATCTCCCTAGGAGGCATTCCCCCCTAATTTCTTCCAATACACTAATTCCCTATCCAGGTGCGTTAACCAGATATTTAAAACTGCATTAACTTTTTGGTCCAGTGGTTCTGTTTTACGCTTTCAGAAATTGTACTTGATTCTTTGTGATAGTTCTTGTTTCTTCCTTATTATGGTTTATATCATCTCATTTACTTAACATGCCAACACTTTTTGAATTGTTTGCACCTGGGGATAAGTCTTTGGAGGAGGATACCTTCGGTTTTCTTGAATTATGAACAAGTGTGGAAGGGCTTTATCGGTGGGGACCTTCTCTAAGCCTCAGTTAAGGGTGGGCTCCTCCACAGAGGATTTGACTAGCATTTGCCCCATTTTGCCCCATGTCTGTATTTTTGCCAGAATTCCTTGAGCCATGCTGATAGTCTTCATTGGAATGCCACAGCCATGTGAAGGCAGAATTGTGATTTGAAACTATCAAAGAAGCCTTTTTCCCCCCATCTAGACACAAGGCCAAGATATACCAAGTTGCCTTGTCATTTCCCTTTCCCCATAGCAAAAAGGCCAGCTTTTCACTAAGGGTGTTGTCTTTCAAGGGCCTGGGTTTGAGGCAAACGTCTCAGTTGTCTATTAATTTCTAACTCTTTTCCAGCTCATCCAAGCATTTAAAATAATGTTTGTGATAATTTTTTCAAGTATTTCTACTTGTTTGGAATGGGGAGTCTTGTTTTGTTTTTGCTGATCTATTAGTGTGCCAATAGTGTGCAAATAAGAAGTGTAAGTGGACCTTAATATTAAAGAAAGAGGGGGTACATCCATTCAGGGTAACTCCTAAGCTACTCTGAAAGTTTTGGGTCAACTGCATTCACACACCTGTTGCCTCAGAGGAGCTGATTGGAGGGCTGGGCTCAGCTGGGCCCCAGTCTCTCCCCATAGAGTCTCAAAGCCTGTCCCTGTGGTGTCTCCAGTAGGATAGGGAGACTTCCTACATGGTGGCTCAGAGGTCTCAAGAAATGAGGCAGAAGGCACCTGCCATTTTAAAGATTAGCTCTGTAATTGGCATACATAACATTATTTCCACCATGTTCCATTCGTCAAAGCAGTCACGTGTTTGCCCAGAGTCCAGAGCAGGGGAAAACGGACAGTATCTTTCAACGGAAAGAGTGTCAAGGCGTGAGGGCCATCCTGAACCTGACATGTAGTGCCACGCAACACACACTCGTTGATATGCTGCTGGGTGCCACACACTGGGTATGTCCATACAACGACGTTGTACTCAATAATTTTGGAAACTGGGGAATTACAGAAGTGACTTGTTTTTGGAAATTCCACTAGTCTATTTCTCTACTGTGTATCATTCTTCATTTATATATTTAAATGGAGGCTTCATGCGTGGTATGATGATAAAGTATAACAGAGGTGCAATGGTGGATATAGCTGCTTCTTGACCTTATTGCACATCACGCATAAAGTATTTCTGAAAAGTTCCATAATACAGTCGTGGAACGACATGAACAAAAGTGGTAAATGAAATTAGTAGGAAAATTATTTTGACCTTACGGGTTGCTGGAAAGGTAGACGTAGTAAAATAACAAACAGAAATAGTCATTTAGAAAGACGAGGAGATGCAACATAGTTAAGGAAAATCCACGATTTCCCAAGGAGTCAATTATATGTATGAGCTAACAATGCAAATGAGTAAATATCTGGAACAGTTCTGTCTCGGGAAACCTCACGCTATTAAAAATAAATAGGAACCCAAAGAGCTATTGTGTCAGTAATACCTGCCAATACGCTCACTGTACAAAATAATACAACAGGAATTTTAATAAATTTATTTTAAAATTCATTTTAAAATCATAATAAAACACCCATTATATCATGTTAATGCAATTTACAAACTCGTATGATACATATTTCCTTCTAAAAATGTAGAGGAGATTGATGTTGTTTCAAATATTTGAAAGTCTCCTTACTATCTGGCCTGACAGAAGACAAATGGATTCTTGTATCTGCTTCTGCACTTCATCCACTGTCATATCAAACATAATGAACTGGAAAATTCCACCGTATACTCATGAGGGAATGAGTGAAACAGGTAAATGGCATTATCAGCAAAATATCCCCCAAAAGACTGACCTAGAGAAAAACTCTAACGGGAATGACCGTTTGGGAAAGTCATGACATGCAACGCGGTTAAGGAAAATCTGTGATTTTCCATGGAATGAACTACACTCTGTGTACATTAAAGTGGAGTCGATGATGTTTTGTCCGCGGTAACAGTGCTCTAAATGTCAGCAGAAAGCCACAGGATCAAACACGAGAGCCACAGTTCTTTTCATGACAAGTGGGGCGGCTCTGAAAAGAGCCTTTTGGTTGTGATGCTCACGTGGTGCCCAGGCAGCTCAGCTGCAGCAAACGTACCGGAGGATGGCCTTGGTGCCCTCGGACACGGCGTGCTTGCCCAACTCCCCGAGCAGGAGCAGGCGCACGGCCGTCTGGATGTCTCTGGAGGTCAGGGTGGCGCGCCGGGTTTTGCGGGCCAGGCGCGAGGCTTCTTCAGCGATGCGCTCGAACATGTCCTTCACGAAGGAATCCATGACGCTCAGGGCCTTCTGAGACAGGCTCAGGTCCTGGTGAACGTTCTTCAGAACCCTGGGGAAATAGGTGGCGAAACTGTCGGAGCGGCGGCGGCAGCGGCGGCGCCTTGGCTGCTTCTGCTCCAGGATTTTTGGGAGAACTTCCGTGGGCTCCTTTTTGCACAGGAATTCCTCTAGCAAAGCCCCAGAGCCAAGATCAGCCATGTCAGAGGCCGCTTCCTCCAGCTTGTGAGGAAAGACAGTGGCTGCTGCTGCGAGGTGGTAGCCGACTTATGTAGTCGCTGCATTCCCTGACGTCATGGGCAGTCTCCACATCTGATTGGCTAAAATGCAATCCAGGGCGCCTGTCACTAAGTCACGCCATGTCTCACGAGATCGGATAGGCTCCTCCTTAGCATCACAGATCCTCCAATCAGAGTGGGAGTCCCTCGACCTCTCCGTGACCTCGGTCAGTAACTGAAACATGCTCCATAGGGTGAAAGGTCATCTGACAATGTTAGCCGGCTGATGCCCCAACGGGGGAACCTAGAACTAAGACTTCACCAAAAGCACCTGAATTGTAGAAACTTCTGTTTTGGCTCCTTAAGTCTGGCCTTCATAACCCAATTCTCGACTGCTGTCAGAATGACTCTGGCCACTTTGGGCCCTTTCCCTCTAACCCAGAATCTACTATTGTCCTGGAGTAAACCACCCTGACTCAAGGCAGGAACCCATGTGACATGGCCAGCAGTGGTTGTGGAAATCAGGGACATAATTGGCCAACACTTCTCTCCGGATTTGATCAAAATACTCAGTGAGTCACAAAAAGAAAAAGAAAAAAGGGGGGGATAACAAAATAGTCTCCAAACAGAAATTGGGAAAACTCGTAAATAAATATATTAAAACTACTTAAGGATCAGCTTGAGTTCCTGAGAGAACCCGCATTCAAAACCCAACCTTTTGCTGTGGTGAGAGTGACTCTGGATACTTTGGGGCAATTTTCCTCTGTCAACCTGTGGTACCTGGTGCCAATTCAACACCAACAGTAATCCCCAGTTTCAGACCCAATAAAAAAAAAACTTTATTCATTGCTGATAACTGTGATACAGCATAGCTATGGAACAGCTCAATAAGTGTTACAACTTAATAACCAAGCAGAATGGCTGCAAGGCGGTCTTGGGAAGGAGATTCCTTTCAAGCTAGACAGCTCCGGGGTCTGCTGGGGTCTGCTTGAGTGGTTCAGCACCAGCATAGGAAACACAGCTTTCAGTGTTCGGGTGGAAATGCAAAGCGTGCTCTTGGCAAGGCACGGGGAAACTGACTTATGTAGACAGAAGTGCCTCCCCCTTGTCTCAGTATGGTCTTTCCTCATGCAAATGAGGACTTCAAATCCCCTCAGTCTGATTGGCCCCCCAAAACGCTGTCCCGATTGGTCAGAAAGCCTCTCTGATTGGTCAGTACGGATCACACAGCTCTGATTGGGAGGGGGGAAGCCTAAGTCCTGTTGGTTGTAAAGTTATTCATAAGGGGTGGCTCAGGTGGTGGGAATGCCATACAGTCCTGCGGTTCAGAGCCAGGAGGCGAGCAGCTTAGTGCAGGCTTCTTCCTGAAGCAGGGTTTGCACGCGAGGCTCCTGATGAGAAATAGCTGCTAGGCTGTTTGTTAAATTTGAGCTCAGTCAGCCACCAGGAGCGCTTCTCAGTAGTCATCTTCTTTCTCAGTGTCCACAACTCCAAGTCACGATCTACTCTTTCCAGGGCTGAGCCGGCTGTGGCTTGAGCAGCAACTCTCTGACATGGCCAGCAGAGTGCTCCTACCAATCATGGGCCATAATTGACCAGCTATTACCTCCAGTTCTCATCAAAACCCTTGGCGAATCAGAGAAAAGAGAATGTTAAAACCACTTTCTCCAAAGACAACACAAACAGAAACTGGGATACTTACATAAATATTTAGCATATTTAATTATGTAATATTTAACAGCATGATTGGCAGATTTTGTACTTGGCAGCTCAGAACGCTCAAATATACCAAATTTAAAATTTATTTTTAACATTACTTAGCCCCCTCCAAATACCTCCACGTTCTTGAATTGAGGAAACACATGAGCAGTCAGTTGAAAAGAAAATGATTACCCTAATTCTCTAAGAAACCACCAGGGTGAGGGGAAAAAGAATCGATACACAAAAAGTATATTAAAATTAGGAAAATAGTCCTTTCAAAACACCTATGATAATGCAGGCAAAGACGTTTCTTTTTTATGTAAAAATAATTTACAGAATTTGAACCAAAAAGGACTTCCAAAGAATTGAAGACATGCAGAGCTTCAGTGAGCTAAATGCAAATGGTCGGACTTCCAAGTGTATTTCCTGTGAGGTCTTCAAGGAACAGTTATTGCTACTGCTAATAAAATGGTTTCAATCATTAAGGGGATAAAAGCTAAGTTTTATTAATAGAAAATATATTATGATGATAAAACTGCTGGAAAAAAGCTTACAACGGAGATTCATTTGGACCGTGATGATAGTGTTCACTTGAATCCCAAAGCTACACGAAGGCACTCTTTTGATTACAGATTCTCAAGATCTTTTTTCCCTACCCAAAATCAAAAACATGGAATAATTTCTGTCCCCCTTAGCGTCTTCCTTTCCCAATAGGAAAGGTCCAATTTTTCTTTAAAGGTGCAGTCATTCGAGAATCTATGATTGTTAAAGGTCTCAGTGTACTATAACCGTCTGTCATTCCTCACACAAAGATGAGTATTTAAAATAATGTACATAATCATTTTTCAAGTTATTTTGTATTTCAATGGAAGAGTGTTACGCTTTCTATTTCATCTATTTTGCACATTAAAAGTATCTAAAAGTGCCCCTTCAAAAATAACTGAAGTTAGGGTCACTAAATGGTACTCAGCTGATGTCTAAACTACTCTGCAATGTAAGAGACAATGCACATTTGGAGAGGGACCTCTCCAAGGGGGTGACTGGCAGGATAGGTAGATTTTTTTTTTTGACACGGTTGCACGGGACTCCCAAACAGCAAGGCTATGTGTCCTCTTAAAGATAAACTCTGCAAACGGCAAAATATCACTTTCTGTGTACTCTGTTGGCAAAAGCAATTACAAGCCTGCCCAGTGCCAAGAAGAGAGGAAAACAGACATGCCTTATCAATGGGAGAAGTGTCCAGGAATGACTAGCCTTCACAAATCTAAAAAACCCTGCTGTGCAACACCCATTTCTTGAGATGCTTCTGAGTGCCATGTAAGTGGTATGTCCATACAAGAAAGACCTTGCTTCCCTGGGCCACAATGGCAAACCCTAGAATAGTTTTCCACTTAACTTACCTTTATCCGGGTGACGTCACGAACGTAGTGAATCCCTATGGCCCAGGGCAGAGCTTTCACCAGAAGCAGCTGGAAGTTAACAACCGTAACAGACATCCTCTCCCACTCCTGGGTGCCTGGACATAGAGATATAGGTGAACAGATGGACAGAAAGGAGAATTATCAGGTGAATACAGGCTAAAAAGGGCCATACCAGAAACTGGTCCCAATATCTGTTTCTTGATTTGGGGCCACTGAGTTTCCCAGTTACCCTGTGGTCTGTCCTTGCAGGGGATCCCTAACACCTTGTCTGGAGCCATTTTTAGAAGCCATTATGAGGCACTGAAGAAGTCACGTAGCTAAAAGCCATGGTATGGCTGATGAGTTTAAAACAATGGTCACCTTGGTAAGCCTCATAAAGTCACCTTTTAAGGTAATGGAATGTTATACTACCATGGAATACCAGAACATGTAGGATCTTATGTAATTGACAAGCATTGTTTTAGATATGTATGGTGTGCTTTGCTATGGTAACATGGTGATTGATTATGGTATTCAAAAATCACATAAAAAGGCTATGCTAAATAAACTCAGGGCTGCAGCTCTGACTGTATGCCCTCCCGGAAAGATCTTTCCTGTCTTCTCTTTTTTCCCTTAGGCTTCACCCCCCTCTTTCAGGTACTGATTGACTTTAGCCAGCTGGCTCCAGCACACCTGAGACCTCATTGCAACCGCCACCCCCCTCTCCCGTCTCCATCTTGCCTACGAATGTACATATCTTCAGAGTCGTAAATGGGACACGTTTGGGAGTCACAGAAGGAACTGAAGGAGGAGGAAAAGCAGAGGCAGCCCCTGATGTCTGCAATGCCAGACTGTTGCAGTTTGCTTAGGGAAAACACTTGTTTAAGCAAGTCAATTTGAATTGATTCTCAAAAGGAGATTGAGGTAGGTGAAGCAAATCAGTGCTGCATTTCCTTTTAGTTTAAAGTATTTCCTTTCAAGCTGGTGAGTCCAGAGGAACATGGTCACTAGAACTTACTGAAAGGTTGAACTACTCAAAGTTCTAATGCCATGTGTGATGAACCAGGCCCTAGAGTGAGGTTCGGGGCATCACCCGAGTGTCCTGTGACCTTGGGTAATACCCTTCACCTCTCTGGGAGTATCCCATCAAGGAAAAAAGACCAAGTACCCAGAAGGGAGAGACTTCACTATGCCAGTCCAATATTTATAAGAACAGTAATAATGCACGAGTCCTCCTTTCAAATAATCCCCAGGGGTGCATGCCAAAATGCCTGGATAATCATCAAGGCCACCCAAGTCAGGGACTTCTGGTCAAGGTGGCAGAGTAGGTAGACACTGTGCTCGCTTCCTCCCATGACCACATCAGAATTACAACTGAATTATAGAACAATCATCACTGAGAACCACCTGAAAACTGGCTGAACAGAATTTCTACACCTAAGGACATAAAGCAAAGGCCATGCTGAAACTGATACCAGGGTCACAGACGTGGAATGGGCTGGTCCCACACACATGGTGTGGTGAATGAGAATCAAGAGGGATATCTCAGCCGTGGAGGTTCTGAACCCTTAGGAGTGAAGGTTCCCAGTCCCACACAGGGCTCCCCATCCCGGGGCACCAGAGCAAGGAAGTGAAGCCTTCATGACATCTGGCTGTGTGAACCAGTGGGGTTTGTGTCTGAGAAGGAAGACAAGCTGTTAAAGCTCTGGAATAAAAACAGACACATGGATCAATGGAAAAGAATAGAGAGCCCAGAAATCAACCTATGCCTATGTGGTCATGTAATCTATGACAACGAAGGCAAGAATACACAATGGGGTAAAGACCATCACTTCAAAAAATAGTATTGGGAATCTATGCAGATACATGCAAAAATATGAAACAACCATCTTCTTACACCATTTACAAGAATAAACTCAGAATAGATTAAAGACTTAAATGTAAGACCCGAAACCTCCTGGATGAAAACATAGCCTGTAAACTCTTCAACATCACTCTTAGTAACAATATTTTTGGGATATGTCTCCTCTGACAAGGGAAACACAAGAAAAAGAAAAAAAACATGTAGGACTATATCAAACTAACACGTTTTTGCACAGAGTAGGAAACCATCAACAAAACAAAAAGACAACATACTGAATGGGAGAAGATATTTGAGAATGATAGATTCTATAAGGAGTTAATATTCAAAATTTATAAAGAATGCATGCAAAGTCAACACGAAATAAACAAACAATCCAATTTTAAAATGGGCACAGGACCTGATGGACATTTCTCCAAAGAGGACATGCAGAGGACAATAGACATGTGAAAAGATGCTCGATGTCACTAGTCATCACAGGGAAATGCAAATTAGAACCACAGTGAGATATTATCTCACACATGTCAGAATACCTGTCATAAATAAATGAATAAAAAGAAGTGTTGGTGAGGAAATGGAGAATAGGGAACCCTTGTGCACTGTCTGGTGGGACTGTAAATTGGTGGAGCCACTATGGAAAACAGTAAGGAGGGTATCACCCAATTTAAAAATAGCACTACCATATAATCCAGCAATTCCACCTCTGGACATCTATACGAAGAAATCCAAAACGTAATTCAAATAGATATATGCAGACTTAGATATATTACAGCAGTACTTACAATAGCGAAGATTTGGAAGCACTCTAAATGTGGTGTATGTGTGTGTGTGTGTGTGTGTGTGTGTGTGTGTATATACACACACACACAGACACACACACACAATGGAATATTACTTGGCCATAAAAAAAGAACAGAATCTTTCCATTTGCGACAACATGGGTGGATGTAAAGGGTATTCCGCTCAGTGGGGTAAGTCAGGCTGAGAAAGACAAATGTCATGTGATTCCACTTGTATGTGGAATCTAAAAAAAAAGAATAATCAAAACAACAACAACAACAACAACAAAAAACTCGCAGAGAGAACAAATTGATGGTCGCCAGATGGGAGGAGGTATTGGTGGCTCAGTGAAAAAGGTGAAGGGATTAAGAAGTACAAATTGGCAGTTATAAAACAGTCACGGGGATGTAAAGTACAGCAGAAGGAATATAGTGGATAATATAATAACTACATATCGCGGCAGGTGGGTACCAGACTTATCGGGGTGATTACGTTGTAAGTAATAGAAATGTCTAATCACTGTGTTGTACACTTGAAACTAATATAACACTGTATGTGACCTGTAATTGAAAATTTTTTAAAGAAGTAAAATAGACTAAAAACACATGCCCGACGACAATTTTTATGCGACTGCAAGCCGTTAACAATTTACCGACATTATATTTTAAATATACTGTGTCGTAAACTGGTATGATTTTAATGAAATATAAATAACTTCGCATGAAGGAAACAACAAAAGACCACCCAAGTTATATGACACTTGCCTAACTACATCCCCCAAAGGTTGACATTGTTCACCATTGCCTCTCTCGGAAGATCTTAGAAGCAGAGGTAGACAACATTAAGGACAAATTTCAGGATTTCAAAGAATCCTTGGGCAATGGCGGAGGCCATGAGGGGCAGGACTGGTCATGTTACAACCCTCGGGTGGACGCTAGGCTTCGTGGCAAGGACCTGTTAGAGGGGAGTCCCAGTGCACTCACATTCCACTAATGTCCACCAGTAGTCCCAGGTTTGTTTTGAAAGTCCTCCATAATAACGAGAAAGTAAAAGTCCACTTTTTCAAGCTTACTCCTCTCTCACCCTACATTTATTCACCAGCCATGCAGTAGTGACATGTCATGATCATAGAGGAGGAGGGTAACGATGGCCCAGAAATCAGGACCAACCCCATTTATTGGCCCCTGATAGTATTTCTTGGTCTCTTTGAGAAATAAATTATTTTTTCAAGTCCTTTTATAAGATTTTTTTAATATACCGGCATAATGATAATTAATATTCCTGATGAGGGGATTCATTTATCCTAAATCCTTACTCTAATGATCCCAGGGAGACCCCTAGAGGTATAAGGGCCCCTTGTACAGAAAGAAACAGGTTTTCGTACTCCCTCTCTGAAAAGGTGTTGACCTCCCCTCCCCCCTTCATTACTGCACTACTCGAGGGAGCTCTCTCTACGATCCAGTTTTGCCCCCATCCTGTCTCTTTAGTTCATGAGGCTCTGCTGATGTTAAGTAGCCTTTGTGTTCTGTCTCCTCCGTACAATCCTGTTCCTCTCCTGAGGGACTCAAGAAAAGTTTGGTTTCTGTAGATTATCCAGATTTTTGTCTCGTCGTTTGACTGAGAGTGACGTCCTCTGCAGGTTTCTATGTCCTAATCAAAAGGGGAAACTACAACTTACTTTAAAGTACAAATGGGATACATAACGAAATTGAGAAAATACTTAGGTTTAAAGCAATCCTAATACTTGTTAAGGATTGAAATCACATAGTATCATCCCCCTTCACAGAGAAAGGTAGGAGGAACAAAATGTCAAAATAAAAATACTCGATATTCAAATAGTTGTGGAAAAAGACGAAGGGAGGGTGGCCTAATTTCCTCCCTCAAGCAGTCATCAATGTTTTCTTAATATTATGAAAGAGGAAGAAGAAATTCCCACCGATAGCTCAAATCCATATCCCCTGTGGGTTGAAGTGTGTCCCCTTAAAATTCGTATGCTGGCAAAGACCTAAATACCAGCACCTCATATGAGATCATATTGGGAGACAGGGTCTCCGCTGAGGTAATCAAGTTAAAAGATATTCATTAGGGTGAGTCTTAATGCAAAATGAGCGGTTTCCACATAAAAAGAGAAATTAGACACAGAGACATGTATATGCGGAGGAAAATGCAGACAGATATAGGGAGATTTCCCCATCTACAAGGCAAGGAGAGTGGCTTGGAATAGATGCTTCCTTCACAGAACTCTGAAGGTACCAACCAGTTGACACGTGGATTTGCATTTTGAGCCTCCAAAATCTGAGCTAATTAATGTATCTTGTTTAAAGAGCCCAATCTCTGGAATTTTAGGACAGCTTTAGAAAACTAATATTATTAAATAATTATGGTCGAAAAGCATAAAACCAGTCCAAGAAACAAACAAGGGGCAGAAAAAAATCACACCTGTTACTCTTTCTGTCACTAGGGGTGAACATTTCAGGAAGGCTCTAATTGGTTCAGTCTTACATTTAGGTCTTTAACCGGTTTGACTTCATTTTTTATGAGTTGCGTAAGATGAGGATCCAATTCATTCGTCTGTATGTGGTCACCCAGTTTTCCCAACACCATTTGGACTCTCCTTTTCCTTTGAGTATTCCTGATTCCCTTGTCTATATTAACTGACATGTATAAATGGGTTTATTTCTGGGCACCCTATTATTTTCCACTGTTCCAAGTGTCTATTTTTATGCCAGTACCATATCGTTTTGATTTTATTGCATTTTAGCACAGTTTGAGATCAGAAAGTGTGATGCTTCCAGCTTTGTTCTAATTTCTCAGGATTGCTTTGGCTACTTGGCGAGTGTGTGTGCGTGTGTGCGTGCTCGCGTGTGCGGGTGGGGGTCTTCATATAGATTTTAGGATTTAATTTTTTTTTCCTGTGAAAAACTGCATTGGATTTTGATAGGAATTGCTTTGAATCTATATATGAATTTGTGTAATACGGACATTTTAACAATATTAATCCTTTCTTTCCATTAACAATGTTGTTCCATTAGATTGCCTTCTTTAATTTCTTTCTTCAAAGTCTTATAGTTTTCACTGCATAGATCTTTCACCTCCTCGGTTAGATTTATTCCTAAGTATGTTATTGCTTTTGATGCGGTTGTAAATGGGATTGTTTTTCTTTATTTCTTTTTCAGATGTTTTCTTGTCGGTGTACAAAAATGCAACTGTTTTCTGTATGTTGCTTTTGTTTCCTGAAACTTTACTGAATTAGTTGATTAGTTCTGGCAGGTTCTGGGTGAGATCTTTAGGATTTTCTAAATATAAAATCATATCATCTGCAAATGGGAGGAACTATACTTCCTCTTTTCTTATTTGGATGCCTTTTATTTCTTTGTCTTTCCTGATTGCTCTGGCTAGGATTTCCAGTACTGCGTTGGTTAGTTGTGGTGAAAGTGGGCATTCTTTTCTTATTCCTGATCTTAGAGGAAAAGATTTTTATCTTTCACCATTGAGCTCCTTGATGAGGCATATGCTACTAATTTTAATGTATTTCCCATTTATGTCCCATTTTCTCCCCTAGGAGGAATATGTATATATATATACATATTTCTTTAAACTATGACTCTTATGTTAATCCACCAATTCAAGTATGTGTCATACATTTGGGGACCCAAGGAATGTAAAGAAAACAGTTTTAAATTTGGTAAATATTTAACTACTTTCCGTACCTTTATAAGTTTTCCCGTTTCGGTTTGGAGGCTGTAGCTTTGCTATTTTCCCTTTCCCAAATAACTGAGGTCTTTCCCCTCCCCTCCCCTCCCCTTCCTTTCCCTTCTTTTTTTTTTTAAATCAAAACTGAGTTCCTGGTTAGCCAGCAAGGTCCTGTGATTTCCAGGAGCACTCTGCCAGCTATGTCAGAGAATTCCTGCTCAACCATGGTGGCTTACCCCAGGACAACAGTAGATTCTGGATTAGAAGAAAAGGGCCCGAAGTGGCCAGGGTCATTCTGATAGCGGTCAGGAATCGGGTTATGAGGGTCAGACTCTCGCAAGGAGCCAACCCAGAAATTTCTACAATTCGAGTGCATTTGGTGAAGTCTTTTCAAAGTTCCCCTTTTGTAGCACAGTGCCAGCTAACATTGTCAGATGACCGTTTGCCTCCGCGTAGCATGTTTCAAACAGTTAAGAGGTCAAAGGATGCCCACTCTGATTGGTGGATGTGATGCCAAGCAGGAGCCTACACAATCACATGTGATGTGGGGAGATTTAGTGATAGGCTCCCTGGATCGTATTTTAGCCAATCAGAAGTGGAGCCTGCCCATGACGGCCAGAAATGCAGCGACTATAAATTGGCTGCGGCCCCTCAGCAGCCGTCATTGTCTTTCCTCACGACAGACGGGAAAGCTACCTTTGACATGGCATCGCCCACCCCCGCCGTGGCAGCGCCTGCCTCCGACATGCCTGCGCCTGCCTCCGAGGCTTCCGAGGGATTGCGGGGCACAGGGGAGCCCACGGAAGCACATACGAAGGCCCCTGAGCAGAGGACACCGAGGCGCCGGCGCCGGCGCTGCTCTGACAGTTTCGCCACCTATTTTCCCAGGGTTCTGAAGAACGTTCACCAGGGCCTGAGCCTGTCGCGGGAGGCCGTGAGCGTCATGGATTCGTTCGTGAAGGACATTTTCGAGCGCATCGCCGAAGAGGCCTCGCGCCTGGCCCTCTCCACCCAGCGCGCCACCATGACCTCCAGAGAGATCCAGACGGCCGTGCGCCTGCTCCTGCCCGGGGAGGTTGGCAAGCACGCCGTGTCCGAGGCCACCAAGGCCGTCCTCCGGTACAGAAGCCGCACATGAGCTTCCTGGGCACCACGTGAGCATCGTGAGCATCGCAACCCAAAGGCTCTTCTCAGAGCCACCTCACTTGTCACGAAAAGACCTGTGGCTATGAAGTAGGATCTACTCTTGTGTTCGATCCTGTGGCTTTCCTCTGACATTTAGAGCACTGTTATCGTGGACAAAACATTACCAGCTCTACTTTAATAAGCAGAGAGTGTAGTTTGTTCCATGGAAAATCGTGGGCTTCCTTTAACCACGTTGCATTTCATGGCTCTTCTAAACGGTCCGTTTTAGATATTTATGTCAGCTATTATTGCATCCTGTAAAGTCTAAATTATTTTTGTAATCTTTTTACTATTTGTATTCTCATTATCTCGGAGTGTGTTGTGGAATATTCTAGATATTGCCATAGCTAAAGCGATGAAGCAAATTTACATATCAACATAATGCTCTTAAACGATTTTAACATCCCATAATACTCATCTAAATTTACATAAATGGGTATAGGAAGATAATACAAAAATAGATCAATGAAATTTCTAAGACGGACTTCACTTTTTCAGTGCACTAAACTCAGAAATTTCTATTTTAATTCATTCAGATTTATCCCGACATATTATTTTCTAGCCAAAATATTTCATTTTTTAAAATGTAATTCCATTTCATGCATTTATGCCTTCAACTGTGGTGGAATTGTCCAATGGGAGCAGTTCAAATGCCACTCTCCACTTGGCTAATGAGGGACTGGCAGCCAGTGAGATACAGCTATTGGTCCCAAAGTGTGGCGGAGTGACCAGGGCTGAATCAAATAACAGCCTTCCTGTGCTATTCAGTCTGGAGATGGAGGGAAAACGGGTAGGATCCTCCGCTTGTTATTTTTTGATTCCTGGCTTTTTTTTTTTTATTAATCTTGTAAGTTAAGGATATGAATCCAAGGCACATAGTGTCTGGCTCCTCGCATAATGTAAGAGGTTAGCCAGCAATTAAAAGAACAAAGATTTTTCTCTTTTCTATGGCATTGGAATGTTAATATTCAGGTGAAGGTTAATATAGTAATATTTTTGTTGATTTCGCCTTGACCCAATGACTTTTTACCTGTATAATTTTTCTAAAAAATATATTGCTGAATTTGTCGAAGTCGACAATATTCTAATCATTTTCTTTTTAAATTGATTGCTAACTTCACACTCTTTGAAGAGAGAGCATATTGTGAGATTTCAATATTTGAAATGAATTATGATTTGCTTTAAAGCCCAATATTTTATCATGATTGTTGTTAAGGGTTTAATTTAAAGATTTATAATAAGGTAAAATACCCCCACCAATTTAGATGTAAAAACCTTTAAAGATATCACTCTCGGCCAAACAATGAGATAAAAACTGGATAAACTACAAAAAATCAAAGCTTTTTGTGAGCTCAGCAAAAGAAAGGTTAAGATTCTGCCAGAAAAGATTCCCACACAGAGTATTCCACTTTTGACAAAACACCACTGTAACAGAGTGAAGTACTCGGTCTCTATGACTTTACCTTGTTCAAGCCTGCTTTGTTCCTATGACCTTCAGGCTGACAGCTTCTGCTTAGCCTTGCATATAGACATGCTAATCATTAGAGGAATTCTGTTTGCTGCTTGAGGAGAAGAGGGAAGTATGTACCATTTATCAAAGTTTTGCAGGAACATCGTGACCGGACTCACATCAACTAGCACAGTCTTCTGGGACCCCTCCTGGCGCCCAGGTATCTTTGGTGATCGATCACCTCTTGCCCCCCACCCCATTTCTCCTCTCCTTGATGTAAAAAAAAAAAAAGCCCCAACTCTGTATTCTCTTAAGATGGATTTGAGGTACCCACTAGGGTTCCCATCTTCTCAGTTATCACCCTCTCGATCAATAAGCCTTTCCTTATTCCAAACTCTGACGTTTCGAGGTTTGACCTTCTAAAGCTTCAGGCATATGGACTTCGGAAGGGCAACACCACTTGCTCTAGAGACAAAGGTGGGCAGGTCTGGATACTAGAAATAGCTACAAAACGAATTGGAATCATTAAGGGGTAGGGGCAAGCTTACCTCCAGAACGCTCTTTGATATCAAGAGAGACAGGATTTAGGACAAATAAGTCTCCTCACCAGGATGATTATTTTTTTATTATTCTGTGATATTAGAAAAATCTTACAAAACATTTTTTAAATGAGCTAGCTGCACAATACACCTGGAAAATCTACCATGAAATCAAGTGGAAGTAGATCCTGCTTTGTGGTTCCTAGAAATCATCATATATGCCCAAACAAAATTTTGAAAGCCGAAGGTTGTTTACTGAGCCATATGCCTTTGCAGAAAGACAAGTGGACCAGTTTGAAAAAAAGTGCACTTCACTAAATCACTTAATTTCTATCATGCTAATTTTTCTGTTACATAACCCAATGTTTACGCATATTACACGTTTTTTTTCTGAAGTTATTCTTGGGGGAGGGGACAATTCAGTCCATAGCATTTATGTTCGCCACAAACACCAAAAATATGTGGTTCATAAGACAGTAAATTCTGTTCAGGACAAGAACTAGACCAAGAGGTTCAGTGCTGCAGGTTATTAGGAGGTATAAGATATCTAAGTTTACACTCAATAGAAAATGTGAAGTGTTCAGCACAGTATGTGTTATCAAGTGCCTCCTACTCCCCTCCCTATCCAACCCCAACTTTGGGTGTCCCCTCCCATTAAGCGGAAAACACTTTCCAGAAACCAAGAGTTTAGCTAAAATTCCAGCCCTTATTCACCTTAGATCACTTTATACCCGAGTTTTCTTTTCTTCATTTCTGAGACAAGAGGGCTAGCTAGCTAGCCCACATAACCTCTTCTCCCAAAGGTTCTCAAATTCTATGATTCCAACTCTATAGAAAATCACCTAGCATTCTCAATCAGGGACCATTCGATCTAGATAGAAAAGTGCCTTTTCCATGTGATGAATCTGCTAAAGCAGCTTTCCTGTGTCTAGTTTTTGTTTTGTTTTGTTTTGTTTTGTTTTGTTTTGTTTTTGGCTGAAAATAGTACCCCTGTTTACTTCCTTCGAAGACCACCAAGAATGAACCACAGGAGCCTTAACATAATGATTATATTTATTATTTTACTGCTACGTTAGAAATGAAAATAAACCATGAGAAGCTGCAAAAGCATAGAACTTCATGAAGATTACGGAGCAATGGAGGCATCCATTGTAGAAAGTTAAAAGTGGCTTATCCTATAGAGGGTGCAAAGACTACAAACACAGAGGTCATCAGTGGTGAGATTATCAACAGTATCTGCCAGCTGGAATTTATGAACCGATGGAAAGTTTTAAAATATATGTAAGGGAACACTGGCTACCCCTGACCTCTTAGCCAGGGAGTATAGGTGAGAAAACATCAGAAGATGCCTAAAATCTCTACAACACAAAGGTTTACAAAAACAAACAAACAAACAAACAAACACTAAACCAAGATACTCAGGCAATGTTGAAATTTGCTCTTGGTAGAAGATCCTCATTTTCCGATGTTTGAACACACTCTTTCTCCTGCTGGAATGCTGAGGGGAAAAAAAAAAACAAATGCACAAAAAAAATCATTGAGGGCATTTTCCTAAATTCAGTTTCTTACAAAGAAGCTATTTGTCAAGTCACTGAAGGCTGCCATACCTGTTTTAAATTTAGAATGCCAAAGCACTAAGCACAAATCCTCAGTCGGGTGTGTGTGTGTGCGTGTGTGTGTGTGTGTGTGTGCGCGCGCGCCTGCGTGCACTCACGATTTAAACACCTGAGCATTCATTAGATTCTACATGAACTATGTCCCCCCCTCTGTTTGACAGGTAGATTTATGCTATTACCATTCTTTCCATAGATTATTCTGAGACTGAGGAGCAAGTGAAGCATTTTCCTCAGATTTGTCTATCACTATGTAATTAGGAAGTTATATTTCAGACAATTTTTGACTAACTTTGGAACTCTCAAGTAACTCTGACATGACAAAAAGCGCCTGTCAGTTTTGTGAATATGTGTGGAGTTTCTTCATCAGGCTGTAACTCCCGAGGGCAAAACTAATCCCTTGAGTCTGGGAACCTTGCGTGCACCCCAGATCTAAGCTTGTTCTCTGCCTTATCTTGTCATCAGGTAGAGAAAGCCAAAACTGCAGTTTGTGTGGTTCTTTAGGAATGAAATCATGGGCCCAAATTGCTAGATGCAGAAGATTACAAATAACCATAAAGTGGACAAGACTAAGATTTTTGTAGTGCTAATCCAATATTCCAAGGTTGGTTATAATATGAGGTTTAGTAATTTTTGAACAAGGAGTTAGTTTTTTTTTTTTAATTACCACATTACTTCTTGGGTCTATCATGTGAGAACCACATATGTAACCCAAGAAGACAGCTCTTTGATATTTTTAACTGTGGCATTAAATATAATGGTACTGTAATTATTTCTTACTTTGTGGCAAAAATTGCTAGGAAGAGTTTATTTACTGAGCCTATGGAAGTTCACCATTGTTTTTCTCCAATAGAAACCATTCCCGTGTCCCCCGCCCATCCCATGACTTACTTTCCTTTGAGGGGAGGGCATTTTTTTTTCTTCAGTATTAGTTTTCTTCAGTTTTGACCTGGCATACTTCTCCACTTCAGACAATTCTGGCTTATCGCTCATCTTGACTGAAAGAAAGACTGGGAAAAAAATCGAGAACTTAACTGGCAGAACTATTGTCATATTAAGGGATCACAGCCAAAAAATTCTCACATTTACTGTCAATAAGCATTTTACTTGCAGATTTTCAACAACAACAAAAAACAGCACACGTCTTAAAAAACGTCATGTGTTTATTAGAATATTTTGAACTCCACATCATTACCTCATTTCTGATAGGCAGTCCATGCCATTGGATCAGGATACACTAGAATCCGAGATGCTTTAAAACCCAGAGTCAGTATGTCCGACTCTTAAAATCACAGGAAGGGTCAAATGGAGGTGATAGAAGCACAAAAACAGATAGAGATAGAAGAAAAAATACAGAGTAGCTAACGATTTTTGAGACTGGAGATAGCGTTATTCAAGCACCTTCACTTTGTATTCGACCATTTTGGGAGGCATTTGTCTTGGGGAGCAGCACACACAAGAAAAGGTAGCATAAGTCGGACTAGTTGTCAACATTTTATCTGTCTCCAAACAACAGATTAAGGAGCTACAATAAGAGAGGGAGAAATTTAATCCAGTCATAAGTAATTACAGGTCTCATAAGAGCTCCTGGTGGCACTGGTTTGTAAACGTTGTAAGAAGGTACAGGTCATTAGGATCAAACCAAGGACTTCGGCAGAATGGGATAAACCAAAGAGAGTGGACTTTTATTTCACCACGTGTTCTCTGCAATGGGAGAGGCTAGGAGATGAGGTGCCCTGTGACCATTCCGGGTTTGCCGGGTTTGTCGCGAAGAGACAATAGGAGACTCTAGAGACCGGGAAGCAGAACTCTCAAGCGCGTGTCTGACCCCGGCCTGGTGCGGGTAGTGCACATCCAGTGCCCAGAGTAGAATGGCGAGGCCCGAAGTAGCCAGAAGTTCCGAATATGCCTTCCTTCCGTGGAGGTCACCTTCAGTCTCGCCCTTGACCAGCGATCTGACGCCAACCTCCAGAGGCGGGGAAACGAATAAATAATAGGGCTGGGCGCACAGGCCGGTTTGTTGGCAGCTGTTTGCTTACACATTTTTAAATAACTACCATCGTCGGCGGGCGCCCAGCCTCACCTATCCGCCACGGGCGGGGCGAGGGCAAAGGGCCAGCCCCCGAGGGCCCATTCCGGACGGCGCCCAAACTCCTCTTCTTCGAAGCCTCGGACGCGCAGCCACAGCGGACGGGCCGCTCCGGGGGCCGCGCCCTCGGGTCGTCCGGCATCGCGCGCAGAAGGTGGCGGCGCCGTGGAAGACAAAGGCGCCGCCAGGAGGTGCAGATCCGAAACGCCAGTCCCAACCCGGCCTCCGCAGGTCCCGAAGGCCAGCCAGCCCCCGCCCCGCGTCCGCCGCGCCCTCCTGCCGCCCTTCCTCTGGCTCCCGCGGAACCGCACGTCCCCACCTGAAGGCTGGATGAAGTCCAGGGAAAAGCAGACAGGGAAGTCGGACCGCTTCGCACGCTGGCCCAGACGAGCCTTTCCGCGCAGGACCCCCGGGTAGTAAACTGAGGGGCAGACCCCGCCCGTGACCCCGCCCCAGCCCTCTCCGATCCGCGGAGGCATCCCACGCCCGCTTCCTTGCCCCTCTCTCCGCTTTAGCCTCGCAGGCCCGGGCCTGTCTCCCCTCTACTCAGGACCTCCACCCCTACAACTGGCTTTTCATGACGTTATACCCGACTGCCTCCCCAGACCCGGTCCAAGCCCTCTCTGATTCGCCCAGGGATGGATCGCCGTCAAGTCTCCCCTGCATCTCCTGCTCCTTTCTTCAGGAGGCTCCCCTTACCTTTTCCCCAAGTATACGCACTCCTCCAGGATAGCAGGGGCCTCTACAATGAGCAGACACTTCTTGCCCAGTTAGCTTTGAACGTCCGGAGTCCGGAACTCCGAGATCCAAGCCGAAGGAGCCCTAGTCAGGCTCTTGGATTTTTACAGCCACGGGAGCCTGAGTATGCTACGACGACCGACGAAACGATTGGTTTGGAAGTGATGCTTAGTGTTGTTTTCCCCAGTCCTTGGACAGGTCATGGAGGAGGGGTGTTCATGAAGAGGGTAGGTGGTACAGGATCATTCGGCCCCAGTGCGGGACATTTCTGTGACAGTGATGCTCTCCTATGTAGAAGTCACATTTTTCCATTCTCTCACCCACTGAAAATGGTGGTGGTCAGTTTAGGGTAATCAGAGGAGAACCTGCTGAGGCTGTTCATCTTTATATCCCGATCGCTAGCACTTTGCTCGGCCCACAGGAGACACTGGATAAATACCTGTCTGTAGAGTGAAGTAATAAATCCACGATAGGGCAGAATTTTTGGACGGCAGCACCACCCAGTGTCTATGTTAGGGGAGAAAAGCGAGGATCCAGTAGTTATCTGAAAGGGCTCAATCCTCAAGGTCATTTTCTGGATACTCTCCCCAAACCTCAGAGCATTAAGGTAAAATTGAGATAGGACTACGTCTCCAGTTTGCACCCCATATTTTCCGTATGGCTCGTGTATGGTGGTAGAGTGCTATGGAGATCAAGAATCCCTCTCTCCACGGGATTTCTCAAGCCTTCTGCACCTCTCTCCATTCTCTTTTCTATGCTCTTCTAGCACATTGTGTTAATTTGAGAGCGGTGTATGTGTGTTGGAGAAACTTTTTTTAAATGACATTAATTTATTTTATTTAACTCAGACAAAATATACTATTATTTAAACAGATTATCAATATGAGAAGCATAACATATTTGCATTCTTTTCTACTAAGTCTTTGAAAGTTGTTGTGTATTTGACACCACGCATACTAATTTGGACTAGTCACATTTGAAGTGCCAAATGCCCAAATGTAGCTACTGACTACCTTGCAGGACTGGGCAGGTTTATACTTTACTATTTAATCAAATTATAAATGCCTGATGTACCCTCATAAATCTACTTTCTGTGGGCCAAATTATTGCTACGATTTAGGAAACAGCTCAGCACTTTGGCAACATTTACATTTCCTAGGTCATCACCGCCTGCTTTTAATAAGTATCAGTCTAAATGGAAACTTTATAAGCATAAGCACCCTCTATCTTGACCTGTAGGAAAACATTTTTGTTGGAGACACTTTTAAAAGAGAAAGGCACACTCATTCAACAAATAATATTCATTAAGTACCTACAATGTCCCAGGCATTAAATTTAATAAACGCCAGAGTTTCCACCACCCAGATTTGAATGTTGCTAACATTTGGATATATTTCCATTTCTATTTCCTTTTCCTTTTTCTTTCTTTCTTTCTTTTTTTAGGAATAAAAACACTACAGAAAATTTGAGGCATCCTTGACCCTCTCCCCATGGCCATTCACCTTCCCACTCCCCCAGGGATAATCCTACCCTGAACATGAAGTGTAGTTTCTAGCACCTTTTTCTATCACTACAGATTTTTGTGATTTCTGTTTCCAGGAGCAGTATGGAGCATTGTACGGACCAGTGCTCCAGGTCTAGGACTGAACTTTTACATCACTGGGGTTCAACACGAAGCCCCAGTTACCCGCCCACCCACCCCCAAGCCCAAACTTCAAAGTCCTGTCACCCATATCTGCCTTGAATCCATCGGAACTCCTCTAATGATGATGATTGTCCCCGTTTGTGCCAGTTATCACAAGAACCCCAAGACCCCCGTCAACTCCCACATTCTAACTTCCGTAAGGCCGTGACCACATCCCCTCTATAGTTCTCTTCTCATACCCCTCCCCTTCTCCTAAAATACATTGCACCCTCCGTGATCCTCTATACCCTCAACTTCTTCTCTGGCTGTGCTCTTCCCTTCATTGTCTTCGCCTAACTGAAACCAGGTTCTTTCCTGAGGACTCTGTGTCCCCAACAGCCCACTCAGAAGGAGCAGATGATTTTTTTCTCCTACTACCGTTGTACCACAGAGCCCGAAGTTTGTGGGTAAATTTATTCTTTACTTCTCATTGTTTGCCTTTAGACCATTCCTCTCCCACCTCCCTGAAAATGTTCAGCTTTTGACAGTTTGTCACTGACTAGTCTTCATCATTGCTGCCATCTACTGACCTTCAGTTTTCTCCTTCTTATTTCTCAAAGATTTTAGCTCATGGAACATGGTCCTTCTCAGTGGTAGTAGTCCTGTCTTAATTCCTGGTGAGCTCAAAAATGATCCTTCTCATGTACAAGCTTCATCAGCTCTTTGAACATTTCTCCTCTATGGCGCTGCTCTTGACCCCACCTTCGGTACTCACTCACATGGCTATACCCTAGGCCTATCATACCAGTTATAACAGCCGCTCCATAATCTCATTTTCACACATCCCCTCTCTATGACCACTAACTGCTCTTTTGCCAGCTCTCTCCTTTTGACTGTCCTTCAACCTCAACAGAGTCTCCAGTCTATTGGCTGTACCAGATTTTCACAATCCCTTGCTCCGTATTATCTTCTCTTCCACCCTCCCTTAGCTCAAATGTCATGCTCAGTCATTACAATCACTCCTTACATATTGCTCCACTCTTCAGCCCTTCCCTCACTTTGTATTGCTTCCCTGGCAAAATCATAACTTTGAATAAGACCAAATACAACTCACAGAGCCTAAACCCACACAGCTAAACCAGGCTGGGGGAAAACACACAATCACATGAATAACTTCAGTTTAAATTTTATGACCAAGAACCTCAATCGGGCCCTTAAGGCTGCTGGGCAATCACTCTACAGCTCTCCTGTCCCTTAACTTTATGACTTTGTTGTCATTGTTGTTTTTAACTTTTCAGTTGCAGTTGATGTTCAATATTACTTTATATTTGTTCCAGGTATACAGCATAGTGTTTAGATATTTATATAATTTATGAAGCGATCCCCCCAATTAGTCTAGTACCCACCTAGCACTATACATAGTTATCATAATATTATTGACAATATTCTCTGTGCTGAACTTTACATCCCAGCGACTATATTTTAACTCTCAATTTCTACTTCTAAATCTCTTAATTTTTCTTGACCAGCTCTGCAATCCCCCTCCCACCTGACAACCATCTATGTTCTCTGTATCTATGAGTCTGCTTCCATTTTGATCGTTTATTTTTATTTTTAGATTCCACATGTAAGTGAGATCATGTGGCATTTGTCTTTCTCTGACTTATTTCACTTAGCATAATATCCTCTAGGTATGTAAATGTCACAAATAGTAAGATTTCATTCTTTTTATGGCTGAGTAATATTCCATTGTATATATGTACCACTTCTTCTTTATCCCACTGTCTTTTCATAGGCACTCAGGTTGCTTCCCTATCTTGGCTATTGCAAATAGTACTGTAACATAAGGGAGCATATACCTTTTTGAAATAGTGTTTTGGATTTCTTCGAATAAATACTCAGAAGTGAATTGCTCAGTCATATGATAGTTCTATTTTTAATTTTTTAAGGATTTGGCATTCTGTTTTCCATAGAGACTGCACTGACTTGCGATCCCACCAAACAGTGCACGAGGGTTCCCTTTCCTCCACATCATCACCAACACTCCTTGTTTGTTGATTTATTGAAGATTGTCATTCTGAGAGGTGTGAGGTGATATCTTACTGTGGTTTAATTTGCCTATCTCTAATGATTAGAGACCTTGAACATCTTTTCATATGTATATTGGCCATCTGTATCTTATTTGGAGAAATGACTATTCAGGTCCTGTGCTCAGTTTTTAATAAGATTATTGTTTTTGAGGGGTTAAGTTGGATGAGTTCCCTGCATAATTCATATTTAGACTCCTTATTGGAAGTATCACTGTCGAATATCTTCTCCCATTTGGTAGGTTATGTTTCATTTTGTTGATAGTTTCCTTTGCTGAACAAAAATAAATGTTGTTTGATTTAGTTCCATCTAAATCATCTGTTGTTTATTTTTTTTCTTTTGTCTCCCTTGTTCAAGGAGATGTACAAGAAAAGCTATTACTAGGAGTAATGTCAGAGAGTCTCCTGACTATGTTTTCTTGTGGTTTCAGGTTTTACATATAAGTCTTTAATCCATTCTGAGTCTATTCTTCTATATGGTGTAAGAGGGAGGTCTAGTTTTGTTTCTTTTCTTTTCTTTTTTTTTCATATATCTGTCCAGTTTTCTCAACACCTTTTATCGAAGCGACTGTCTTTACTCCATTATATATTCTTGCCTCCTTTGTCATAGATTACATGACCACATAGGCATAGGTTGAATTAGGGGATGTCTATTCTGTTCCATAGATCCATGTGTCTGTTTTTGTGCCAGTACCATGCTGTTTCGATTACTAGAGCCTTGTAGTCTAGTTTGACAAGAGGGAGAGTGATACCGCCAACTTTGTAATTCTTTCTCAAGGTTGCTTTGGCTATTCGGGATCTTTGGGGATTCCATATGAACCTTGGGATTATTTGTTCAAGTTCTGTGAAAAATGCAGTTAGTATGTTGATAGAAATTGCATTGAATCTGAAGGTTGCTTTTGGTCATATGGATATTTTAACGCTGTTAATTCTTCCTATCCATGAGCATGGTATATGCTTCCATTTATTTGTATCTTCTTCAATTTCTTTCTTCAATGTCTTGTAATTTTCCGAGTACAGGTCTTTTACCTCCTTGGTTAAGTTTCTTCCTAGGAATTTTCTTAAAATTTTTTGATGCAACTGTAAATGGGACTGTTATCTCAATTTCTCTTTCTGTTAGTTTGTTCTCGGTATATGAAAAAGCAACCGATTTCTGAGTTTTAATTTTTTATCCTGCCACTTAATTGAATTCACTTTTTATTTCTAAAGTTTTTTGTTTTTTGTGATTTTTTTTTGCTGGAATCTTAAGGCTTTTCTATTTATGGCATCATATCTTGTGCAAATAATGACAGTTTTATTTCTTCATTTCCAATTCAAATGCCTTCTATTTCCTTTTCTTGTCTGCTATGGCTAGGACTTGCAATACTATGTTGAATAAAAGTGGTGAAAGTGGGTACCCTTGACTTGTTCCTGATCTTGAAGAAAAAGCTTTCAGCTTTTCACCATTGAGTATGATGTTAGCTGGGAGTTTGTCATATATAACCTTCAGTATGCTGAGGTATGTTCCCTTTATTGTGACTTTGCTAAGAGTTTCTATCATAAACAGGAGCTGGATTTTGTCTAATGCATTTTCTGCACCTGTTGTTTGCATGGTATATCATGTTAACTGATTTGCAGATATCGAACCAACTTGACATCCCATGAGTTCCTGGTTAGCCAGCAAGGTCAGGTGATTTCCAGGAGCACTCTGCCAGCCATGTCAGAGAATTCCTGCTCAACCATGGTGGCTTAGCCCAGGACAATAGTAGATTCTGGATTAAAAGAAAGGGGCCCAAAGTGGCAGAGTCATTCTGATAGCAGTTATAAATTGGGTTATGAAGGTCAGACTCTCTTAAGGAGCCAAAATGTAAATTTCTACAATTTGGAAGCTTTTGGTGAAGCTTTTTCAAAGTCCCTCTACTGGATC
Organism: Rousettus aegyptiacus; assembly: GCF_014176215.1. Lineage (NCBI taxonomy): Eukaryota > Metazoa > Chordata > Mammalia > Chiroptera > Pteropodidae > Rousettus > Rousettus aegyptiacus. Next base: position 60,021,268 of record NW_023416312.1, on the reverse strand, counting down.
ATGAACCAGCTAACCTTGTCAGGTGGTCTTTGGCCCTATGTAACATGTTTCAAACAGCAGTCATGGAATGCCCACTCTGATTGCTGGACGTGATGGCAAGCAGGAGCCTATCAAATCACATGCGACATGGTGTGACTTAGCAACAAGTGCCCTGTATTGCATTTTAGCCAATCAGATGTGGAGCCTGTCCATGACGTAGGGAATGCAGCTACCATAAATCCTCCACCGCCTCACAGCAGCTACCATTGCCTTTCCTCACAAGCTGTTGGGAAGTGACCTTTGTCATGGCTGAGCCTGCCTCTGAGGCTTCTGAGGGATTGCTGAGCACCTGGGAGCCCACAGAGGCACCCCGAAAGATCCCGGAGCAGAAGTAGCCGAGGAGACCCTACCGCTCTGATAGTTTCACCACCTATTTCCCAAGGGTTCTGAAGAACATTCACCAGGGCCTAAAACCTGTTGCAGGAGGCTCTGAACATCATGGATTTGTTCATGAAGGACATCTTCGAGTGCATTGCCAAAGGGGCCTTGTGCCTGGCCCTCTCCAACCAGCATGCCTCCATGACCTCCAGAGACATCCAGATGGCCATGCGCCTGCCCCTGCCCAGAGAAATGGGCAAGCACACTGTGTCCGAGGCCACCAAGGCCATCCTCCGGTACAGAAGCTGCGTGTGAGCTTACTGGGCACCACCTGAGCATCGCAACCCGAAGGCTCTTCGCAGAGCTGCCTCGCTTGTCACGAAAGGACCTGTGGCTCTAAACATGGGATCTACTCTCAGTTTTAATCCTGTGGCTTTCCTCTGACCTTTAGAGCACTTTTATCGTGGAGAAAACATTACCAGCTCTACTTAAATATATAGTGTAGTTTATTCCATGGAAAACTATGGCTTTTTCTTAACCACGGTACATATCATGGCTTTTCTAAATGGTCTTTTCTGTTAGATATTTCACTCTGTTAACCTTTTGGGGAGTGTTTTTGTTATAATCGTCTTTACTTTTTTCCACTTATTCTTTCACGACTGTGTGGTGGACTTTTACATGTATTCATTAGGACCGATATGGAAAAAGGGAAAGTGTAGAAGCAGTTATAAGAATGCATCTGAATTCTGTTAGTCCAGATATTAAGGAGATTTTCAAATATCTGAAATATCCTCCTCCTTTCTACATTTCTAGAAAAATATATCTTATGAATTTAAAATTATGTAACCATGATATAATGGTTTTTATTATGATTTGAAAATGAATTAAAAAAACAATTTTGACATTCTTTTCCAATATTTTGTACAGTTCTTTTGACAGTTATTACTGACGTAATAGCTCTTTGGATCTCCATTCATTTTTTAAATTAAGTTTATTGGTGTAACATTGGTTAATGCAATAATACAATTTTCAGGTATATATTATCATTTGACATCTGTATATTCTTTTGTGTGTTTATCACCCAAAGCCCAGTTTCCGTCAGCTACAATATATTTGATCCCCTTTACCCATTTCACCCTCCTCCTATTCCCCTATATTTGACCCCCTTTCCTCTATCTCCCCACTCCTCTCCCATACACCAGTAGTCACTAGTCTATAGTCCTCTGGTAACCACTAGCCTATAGTCCATGTTCCTGACTGTTTGTTTGTCCTGCTCATTTGTTGCTTTTTGGTTTATAGCTCACATATAAGTGATATCATGTGATTCTCAACTTTTTCAGTCTGGCTTATTTTGCTTAGCATTATTATCTCGAGGTCCATCCATGTTGTCACAAATGGCAGTATTTCATCTCTTCTTATGTCTGAGTAATATTCCTTTGTCTATATGTACCACAGCTTTAGTCAATCATCTATCATAGGACACTTTGGTTGCTTCCATGTCTTGGCCACTGTGAATAATACTGCTATGAACATCAATGTGCAAATATCTTTTTGAATATAGGTTTTCAAGTCTTTGGGGTAAATACCCAGTAGAGGAATTGCTGGATCATATGGTAGATCAATTCTTAGTTTTCTGAGGAACTTCCATACTGTTTGGACATGATTTTATTGAGAGCTCATTATGTCTATTTTAAGCTTTTTACTTCCATTATCTCATTTAATGCTCACAACAACCCTATAAGGTAGGTACTATTATTATTCCCTTTTTACAGATGAGAAAACACAGGCTGAGAGATCTTCCCTAGTGGCATACAACAGGTATATAGTAAAACTTAGATTTATATCCAGGTATGTATGACTTCAAAGCATGTAAAACTAGGTCACATGCTGCCAGAAGAAATGTTTCGTTTGGCCAGTATTATGTTTCCAATTAAATCTTGTGCTCATTTAAAAATTGCATGGTTTGAAGTTGTAGCTTTTAGAGATTTCAGTCAAGATAGCAGAGTAAGTAAATGCTGTGTATGCCTCCTCCTATAACCACATTAAAATTGCTACTAACTTGTAGAACAATCAACCTGGAGAATCATCTGAAGACTAAATGAACAGAAGTTCTATAACTAAGGGTATAAAGAAGTTACCTTGAGACTGGTAGGAGGGGCCAAATACACAACATTCTGGCCCTGCACCTACATGTGGCAATTTAGAATAAGGAAGGATATCTTAACTGCAGAAGTCTCTCCTGAACAAGGGGTCCCTACATTGGGCTCCCAGCTTGGAGCATCAGTGCCGGGGAGAACAGCTTATGTAATATCTGGCTGTGAAAATCAGCTGGGATTCCAAGTGAGACAGAAAGCAGCTGGAAACCCAATTTTTGTTGTAAAGGATGTGAACACAGATTCTCTCATTCCCAGGGGCTCGCCCTGAGGCCCAGTGGAAGAATAGCAGCTCCAGAGGTGCCAGAGACAGTGAGAGACTAAATTATGTGGCTTCAGAGCGAGGGTTGGAAGGACAACCACCATTGTCCCTATGTTGAGCCCTCCTCCCATGTAGCCAGCTGGCAGGTGCCATCATTCTTATGTTGAGCCCTTCCCCCACGCAGTCAAATTTGAATATTCATTAGCCGGTGAGCTCCACTTGGTGACTTTCTGGGACTCTGCCCACCTAGCTTACACACAACCAGAGGCAGTTTTTGTGGCTGACAGGCAACCATTATTGGCCCGCACTACAATTTTTCTCAGACAACATTCTGGAGTTCATGAGCCCCAGGCAGGCAGTAGCTAGTCTTCGTGTGCTCTGAGCCTTTTGCTGAGTGGCCCAGGCTCACAACTGGCATTAAATCTCATTCTGCATTAACTCCTGAGGCCCCAGTTCACCCAACTCCCATACCACCCAAGGTTCTTTTAGCAGCTGAGACTTATGGACAGCTGGCAGGTGGTGGCAGGCTTTGGAGTTCCATGGGTGTCTTGCTGAGCTGCTACAAGCCTGATACTGGTGATGGCCAGCCTCAATATGCAGCGTGGTCTCTCTCATGCACCTCCACATGCAGCATAGGCAACAATCAACTACAGATCTCTTTGTAGCTCATACCAGATATCCCCAAACCAGTCACAGGCACCGGCTGACATTGGCCTATACAAGTACCCCTTACAAGAGGCCCCAGAATGAGCACATCCAGTGGCTGCTTCAAACCATAACAGAACACCACCTGATTGGCCCCACAAGTGACACAACCAATGGGTGGACTTTTCAGGCATCTGAACCCTCTGGGGCAAATTCCTCTTTATGGAGTCGATTCCTGAACAGCAGCTTGTATGCTGTAGTCATGGCCAGTCCTCACAGTCAGTCAGCCTGAAAGTCAATCCCACCCACTGATGTGCCAACAGCAAGCAAGGCTCAACTGCAACAGGAGGGCACACATAATCCATGTAAAGGACAGTCCTGAAGCATCCGGCTCAGATGACCAGGGAGACTGTGCCACCAGGCCCTATAGGACAGTTACTGCGTAAGGCCACCCTGAAAAGAATGAGAGATGTAGCAGATCTACCTAATGCATAAAAATGAACACAGGAAGTCAATCAAAATGGAGAAACAAACAAACAAAAAAAGCATGTTCCAAATAAAAGAACAGGGGAAAACTCCAGAAAAAGAACTAAACAAAATGGATGCAAGCAATCTACCAGATATGGAGTTCAAAATAATGGTTTTAGTGGTGTTTAAGGAACTTACTGAGAAGTTCAACAGATAGTAAACATAAAAAGGATATAGAAAACATAAAAAAGAAACAGTCAGAAATGAAGAACACAATAACTGAAATGAAGAATACATTAGAAGGAATCAACAGTAGATTAGCTGAGGCAGGGGATCTAATCAACAATTTGGAAAAAAAGGTATCAGAACACATTCAATTGGAACAGCAAAAAAGAAAAAAAGAGTTAAAAATGAGGATAATTTAAGGGACATTGAGCATAAAAATATTTGCATCCTAGCAGAAGGCAAAGAGGTAACAAGGGATTGAGAACCAATTTGAAGAAATAATAATAGAAAACTCTCCTAATATGGTGAAATAAATAGACATGCAAGCTTAGGAAGTGCAGAGAGTCCCAAACAAGATGAATCCAAAGAAGCGTGCACCAAGACACATCATCATTAAAATGCCAAAGATTAAAGACAAAGGGTGAATCTTAGAAGCAGCAAGAGTAAAGCAGTTAGTTACCTAAATGGAGCTCTCATAAGATTGTCAGCTGATTTCTCAGGAGAAACTTTGCAAGCCAGATGGGATTGGCTTGAAATATGCAACATGATGAAAAGCAAGGACCTACAACCAAGATTACTCTATTTAGCAAGGTTATCATTTAAAACTGAAGGACAGATAGAGATTTCCAGACCCTCCCCCCCAAAAAAAGGTAAAGGAATTCATCGCCACCAAACCACTATCTCAAAAAATGTTAATGAGACTTCTTTAAAAAGAAATGGAAAAGAAAACAAACAAAACCTCGTAAATATGAATAATAAAATGGAAATGATTAAGTAACAGTCAATAATCTCTTTAAATACAAGTGGATTAAATCTTCCAATCAAAAGACAAAGTAGCTGAATAGATAAGGAAAAAAGACCCATACATATGCTTTCTACAAGAAAACCATTTCAGATTGAAAGACACCCAAACTGAAAGTCAAGGAATGAAAAAAGATATTTCATGCAAATGGAAATGAAAAAAAAAACTGGGGTAGCAATACCTATGTCAGACAAAATGGACTTAAAACAAGGGCTATAATAAGAGACAAAGAGGGATATAATGATAAAGACATCAACCTAGCAAGACACTGTAACACTTGCAAACATAGGAACACATAAATGCATAAAGTAAATATTAACTGACGTAAGGGAGAGATTGACAGCAATACAGTCATAGTAGGGGACTTTAACATCCCATTGACATTAACGGACAGCTCTTCCAAACAGAATAGCAAAAAGAAAAGAACATCTTTAAATGACATGTTAAATCAGATTAATAATTGATATTTTTAGAGCATTTCTCTTCAAAGCAGCAGAATATACACTCACTTCAAGTGCACACAGAAATTTTCTGAGATAGAACACATTAGGCCATAAAACAAGTCTAAATAAATTTAAGAAGATTAAAATCATACCGAGCATCTTTTCATCAAAATGGTACAAACTAGATATCAATTACAAGGAAACACTGAACAACACACAAACACATAGATGTTAAAGAATATGTTACTAAATAATGAATGGTTAAAAATGAAATCAAAGTGACACCAGAAGCATGGTGGAGTGAGAGCTGTCCTTGGATCTCTCCCCTTGCAATAACAATAAGCTGAACATCTAAAACTTGGCAAATAACACCCATCCTGCACACAAGCACATGAGTGATTAATCTGTGCATAATTGCTTACAGAGGTCAGATCAGAAGATTGGAAGGAACAAGGAAGCTGCCTCTCACAGCCAGAGCTATTTACAGGAGGAGAGGGGAGAAGTTGTGGCAGGTTCCTGGAATGGCCCTGCAGGAGGAGTCTGTGAGCTCCACACATCGGAGCCCAGGGATTAGGGCAGAAAGCAGAGCAGGAACTAAGTGCAGAGGAGCAACAGCAGAGTCTTAGCAGCTGCAGTTGTAAACCATGGAGGCTGAGACACGGAGACTTGCAGCAATTCCCACCCATCAACCAAGAGCATGCCCTCCTTCCACCTCATATCCTCCCAGACCTAGGACCACAGAACACCAGTGGAATTTGAGCAAACGTTATCACACCAAAAATCCACCATCAGTACTGATGACAGGGGCTGGGACCAAGGGTAGCAATCGCGATTTGACTATCAGAAAAAAAAAAGAGGCTTCGATGCCACCTACTGGAAATCAAAAGAAAAACACAGTCATATCAACAGGCTAAAGAGAGACCTCTAAATAATAAATCTTCTTTCTGAAAAAAAAAAAGGCAGAATACACTACCACTAATTTCCGAGCAGAGAAATAGCCCATCAAATACCACGAACAGTCAGGGTGACAAGGCAGCTCAAAAAGAAAGAGAAAAATCTCCAGAAAAAATAAGCTTAATGACATAGAAGTGTGTGATTTAAATGACAGAGAATTCAGAATTGCACTTCTGAAAAAACTCAATGAGATGTAAAATAACTCAGATCAACAATTCCAGGAGTTGAGGAAAAAATGGATGAACAGAATGAGTTTTTTTAAGCAAGGAAATTGAAACCCTAAAAAAGAACCAAATAGAACTTTTGGAGATGAAGAACACGCTAAAAGAGATGAAGAATGAAATAGAAAGCTTAGGAAATAGAGCTGACAAAATGCAGGAAAGGATCAGTGATATCGAAGAGAGAAATCTAGAAATAATTAAGAAGGAAGGAGAGAGACTGAAGAATAAAAAATAATGAAACAGAAATATAAGAACTGCTGACAGCATCAGGAAAGGAAACATAAGAATAATGGGTGTTCAGAAGGAGACGAAAAGGAGAAGGGATCAGAGAGCATATTCAAACAAAAAGGTGATGAGAATTTCCCAAATCTAAGGAATGAGCTAGAGCTTTGAATCCAAGAAGCTAACAGAACACCCAATTATCTCAACCCAAAAAGGCCTTCTCCAGGACACATCATATTAAAATTATAAAAAATTATTGACAAAGAAAGAATTCTCAAGGCAGCCAGGAAAAAAGAAGATGGTAACTTATAAAGGAAAATCCATTAGACTATCTTTGGACTTTTCAACACAAACCTTACAAGCAAAAGAGAGTAGAACCAAATTTTCAAACTATTAAATGAGAGAAATTACCAGTAAAGAATAATGTATCCAGAAAAGTTCTTCTTTAGATATGAATGAGAAATAAAAGCCTTTCCAGACACACAAAAGTTGAGGGAATTCTCCACTATGAGGCCTGCATTACAGGAAATACTGAAAGGGTCAGGCCACCTGAAACAAAATGACAAAATAAAAAACAAAAACAAAAACAAAAACATAAGTATAAGTAAGACAACTTCCAGGCAAACAGAAGCAGAGTAGCACAACCCTTATCAAGAACAGGGTATTATCAGCTTAAACAATAAGAACAGAATTGCTATTGCAAGATAGAAATGAATGTTCAGCTGACATAGGAACATGTATGCTGTAACAAAATAACAAAACAAAAAAAAGAATTAAAGTTCTAAATTCGCGAAGGGTAATGGAGATACGCACATGCAGAAGAAATTGGATATATATATATATATATACATATATATATATATTCTATCTACATTATTTTATTAATGGTAATCACATGCCCAAGATCCAGAATGTACGTACATAACATAAAACAAAGACCAGATGGAAAATACACAAAAGCCAAGCAAATTAAAATAACAGACAGAAATTCAAGGATAAGAAAACAAAGGAAACACCAAGTTACCAGAAAATGAAAGATAAAATAGCTATAGGAAAATCTCATATATCAATAATCAACCAAACTGTAAATGGACTGAACTCACCAATAAAAATGCACAGAGTTTCAGATTGGATCAAAAAATAAAACCCAACTAGATGCTGCTTTCAGGAAACACACCTCAGGTTCAAAGACAAATTTAGATTCAAAGTAAAAGGGTGGAAAATCCAAAGGAGGCTAATCCAAGCAAATGATATTCAGAGAAAAGTGGAAGTAGTAGTAGTCTATTTCATCTTCATAGTATCAGATGAAATAGACTACAAGATTAAAAAAAAGGTAAAGATACTGAAGGACACTTCGTAATAATAAAGGGAATCATACATCAAGAAGACATAACACATATTAATATCGGTGCTTCCAATTGGGGAACCATGAAATACATAAAGCAATTATTAACAGAACTAAAGGGAGAAACAGACCAAAACACTATCATAGTAGGGGACATAAATATCCCACTGTCAGATATAAACAGATCATCAAAACAGAAAATCAATAGGGAAATAATATTTTTAAATGACACTTTAGACCAACTGGACAAAATTGACACTTGCACAGACATTCATCCCAAAACACCTGCTTATACATTTTAATTTAGTACATATGGAACATTTTCAAGGACTGACTATGTGCAGGGACACAAAATTAGCCTCAAAAAATTTAAGAGGATTTAAAATCGTACCAACTATACTTTACCAATTATACTTTAATCATGTTTTGCAGCTGGAGATCAACTGTAAAAAGAAAGCAGGAAAAATCACAAATATATGAAGATTAAACAACAAGCTACTGAAGAATCGGTCATAGAAATAAAAAGAGAGATCAAGAGACAGAGAAGTGAGTAACAATGATAGTATAACATATCTAACTTTTGGAACATGGCAAAAACAGTAACAAGAGAAAAGTTCATATCATCACAGGTCTATCTCAAAAAACAAAACTAGCCCAAATAAACAACCAAATATTTCATCTTTAAAAAAAAAAACTAGAAAAATAAGAACAAATGAATCCTGAAATCAGAAGGAAAGATATAATCAAATTTAGAGCAGAAATAATTGAGAACAAAAAGACAACAGACAAAGACAATACAACAAAGAACTGGTTCTTTGAGAAGGTTAATGAAATTAAATGGACAAGTTCTTAGAAACATATAACTTTCCTAAACTTAATGAAAAAGAACTGGAAAATCGAAATTCACTGATCAGCAGTATGGAAATTGAAACAGTCATCAAAATCCTACCAAAAAGTCAAAGTCCAGGGCCAGATGGCTTTACCAGTGAATTCTACCAAACATTCAAAGAAGATTTACCTATTCTTCTCAAACTCTTCCAAAAATCAAAGAGGAGCCAATACCTCCTAACTCATTTTATGAAGCCAATATTGCCCTGATACCAAAACCTTATAAAGATAACACACAAAAAAGGAAAACTGCAGACCAGTATCTCTCATGAACACAGTTGCAAAAATCCTAAATAAATACTAGCAAACCAAATACGACAGCACATTAAAAAAATTATTCACCATGATCAAGTGGTCTTTATCCCAGGGGCACAGGGATGGATTAGCATATGCAAATTGATTAATGTAATATATAAACAAAATGAAGAATAAGAATCATATTATCATATCAATAGATGCAGAAAAAGCCTTTGACAAAATACAACATCCATTTATGATCAAAACACTTAATAAAATAGGTATAGAGGGAAAGTAACTCAACATAATAAAGGCCATTTATGACAAACCCTCAGCTAACATTATACTTAACAGTGTAAAACTAAAAAACTTTCCTTAAGATGAGGAACAAAACTAGACTGTCCACTATTACCACTGTTATTCAATATAACATTTGCGGTCCTAGCAAGAGCAATCAGGCAAAAGAAATAAATAAATTTACAGAGAGAAATAAAAGACATCCAAATGGGGAATGAAGAAGGCCACCTGCAAAAGAATGAAACTAGAGTGTTATCTATCGCCACACACCAAAATTAACTCAAAATGGATTAAGGACCTGAATATAAGACTGGAATCAATAAAATGCATAGAAGAACACATAAAAATTAAATTCGAGGGCCTTGGACTTAAAGAGGATTTTGTGAATTTGACCTCAAAGGCAAGGGAAGTAAAAGCAAAAATAAATTAATGGGACTACATCAAACTAAAAAGTGTTTGCTCAGCAAAAGAAATTGTCAACAAGGTAAAGAGACAATCATCCAAATGGAAAAATATATTTGAAAGCAACACCTCTGATAAGGACATAATATCCAAAATTTACAAAGAACTCATACAACTCAATAACAACAATAAAACAAACGATCTAATAAAAAAATATGCAGAGGACCTGAAGAGACACTTCTCCCTAGAGGACAATCAAACAGCAAAAAATATATGAAAAGATGCTCAATATCACTAGCTAATAAGGAAATGCAAATCAAAGCCACAATAAGATACCATCTCACACCTGTTAAAAAAAGCTATAATCAACAGAACAATTAGTAACAAATGTTGGAGAGGATGCAAAGAAAAAGGAACCCTCATACACTGCTGATGGGACTGCAAATTGGTACAGCCACTATGGAAAACAGTATGGAGGTTCCTCAAAAAACTAAGAATTGATCTACCATATGATCTAGCAATCCCTCTACTGGGTATTTACCCCAAAGTCTTGAAAACCCATATCCAAAAAAGATTTTTGCACAACGATATTCATAGCAGCACTGTTCACAGTGGCCAGGACATGGAAGCAACCAGAGTGTCCTACGATAAATGATTGGATAAAGAAGCTGTGGTACGTATATGCAATGGAGGACTACTCAGCCATAAGAAGAGATGAAATACTGCCATTTGCAACAACATGGATGGACCTTGAGATAATCATGCTAAGCGAAATAAGCCAGACTGAAAAAGTTGAAAACCACATGATATCACTTATATGTGGGATATAAACCTAAAAGCAACAAATGAAGAGGACAAACAGATTTAGGAACATGGGCAGTGGACTAGTGGTTTCCAGAGGGTAGGGGGTGGGTGAGGAGGGAAGAGGTAGACAGTGTAAAGGGTTCAAATATAGGGGGGTATGGAGAGGGTGAAGTAGGTAAAGAGGATCAAACATATGGTAGCTGAAGGAAACTGGACTTTGGGTTGTAATCACACAATAGAACATATAGATGTCGAATTATAATGTACAGCTGAAAATTGTATAATTGCATTAACCGATGTTACCCCAATAAACTTTAAATAAATAAATGAATGAATGAATGAATAAATAAATAAATATCATTGTTCAGAAGTCCATAGCATTTCTATGCTCTAATAATGAAGTGTCAGAAAAAGAAGTGGGAAAAATAATTCTTTTTGCAATTACAACAAAAACAATAAATGCCTAGGAATAAAATTTAATGAAAAATATGAAGGACCTATATAATGAAAACTGTAAGACCTTATTAAAAGAAATTGAAGAAAACGCAAAGAAATAGAATGGTATTTTGTGTTCTTGGATTGAAAGAATCAACATAGTTAAAATGTCGTTATTACCTTAAGCATTATACAGATTTAATGCAATCCCCATCAAAATCCCATCAGTATTTTTTAAAGAAATAGAACAAGAAAACATCAGATTTGTATGGAAGCACAGGACCGCCAAAGCCACCCTGAGAAAAAAGAACAAGACTGGAGGTATCACTCTGCCCAACTTCAAATTATACTATAAAACAACAATAATCAAAGTGGCTTGATATTGTCAGAAAAAAACAGAAACAGAGACCAGTGGAACAGAATTGAGAGTCTATAAGTCAACTCCTGTTTCTATGGGCAAATAAATTTCAACAAAGGAGCCAAAATCATACAATGGTGAAAGGAATGCCCCTTCAATAAATGGTGCTGGGAAAACTAGAAAGCCACTTGCAAAAGAAACTAGACTGTTGTCTATCACCACACACCAAAATTAACTAAAAATGAATCAAGGACCTGAATATGAGACTTGAAACAATAAATTAAATAGAAGAAAACAAAAACTAACTCAGGGGTCTCGGACTAAAAGAGGATTTTATGAACTTGACCTCAAAGGCAAGGGAAATAAAAGCAAAATAAATGAATGGAACTATATCAAACTAAAAAGTTTCTGCACAACAAAAGAAATTGTCAACAAGGAAAAGAGACAATAATCCAAATGAAAAAATATATTTGCAAGCAACGCCTCCAATAAGGACCTAATATCCAAAATTTACAAAGAACTCATACAACTCAACAACAACAACAACAACAACAACAACAACAACAACAACAAAAATGATCCAATCAAAAAATGGGCGGAAGACCTGAACAGACACTTCTCCTAAGAAGACAAATGGCCAACAAATATTTGGAAAGATGGTCAACTTCACTAGCTATCAGGGAAATGCAAATCAAAACCACAATGAGATGTCATCTCGCACCTGCTAAAATGGCTATTATCAACAGGGCAAGTAATAACAAATGTTGGAGAAGACGTGGAGAAAAAGGAACCCTCATACACTGCTGCTGGGATTGAAAATGGGTACAGCAAGTATGGAAAACTATATGGAAGTTTCCTAAAAAACTAAGAAATGATCTACCATATGATCCATCAATCCCTCCACTGGGTATTTACAAAAAAAAAAACTTGAAAACATTTATCCGAAAAGTTATATGCACACCGATGTTCATAGCAGCATTATTCATGGTGGCCATGACATGGAAGCAACCGAAGTGTTCTACAATAGATGATAGGATAAAGAAGATATAGTACTTATATACAATGAAATATCACTCAACTATAAGAAGAGATGAAATACTACCATTTGTGACAACATGCACAAATCTTGAGATAATCATGTTAAGCGAAATAGGCCAGACAGAAAAAGTTGAAAACCACATGATATCACTTATATTTGGGATATAAATCTAAAAGCAACAACCAAACATGGCAAACAAACAGAGATTCATGGACATGGACAGTAGATTATTGATTACCAGAAGAAAGGGGGGTGGGGAGGGAAGAAGTCAAATATGTAGTGACAGAAAGAAATCTAACTATGGGCGGTGAACAGACTGCAATATATGTATGACCTACTGTTAGGTTGTACACTTGAAACTTATTGGATTTTGTTAATCAATGTCACCATAATAAATAAAAAAATTATTAAATTATTAAAATATTTTTTAATGTGATCAAGGAAGAAATCAAAAGATACCTTGAGACAAATGAAAGTCAAAACACAATGACCCACATCTATGTGGCACAGCAAAAGCAGTCCTAAAAAGGAAATTCATAGCAATACAGAAGTACCTCAAGACACACACACACACACATATAGACACAAATCTCAAATAAACAATCTAACTTTACAACTAAAGGAACTAGAAAAGTAACAGCAAACAAAACCTAAAGTGAGTAGAAGGAAGGCAATAATACAGATCAGAGCGGAAATGAATGAAATAATGTCTAAAGCAATACAAAATATCAATGAAACCAAGAGCTGGTTCTTCAAAAAGTTAAACAAAATTGATAAAACCTTTAATCAGACTCATCAAGAAAAAAAAGAAATGATCCAAATAAGTAAAATCAGAAATGAGAGAGAAGTGACATCCACATCACAGAAATACAAAGGATTATTAGAAAATACTAAGATCAATTGTATGTCAACAAATTGGACAATCTGAAAGTGATGGATAAATTTTTAGAAACATGATCTCTAAAGACTGAGTCAAGAAAAAAAAACAGAAAATATAAACAGACCAATAACTACTAATGGAATTGAATCAGTAACCAAAAAAACCCTGACAACCAAAAGTCCTGGACCAGATGGTTTCATAGATGAATTTTACCAAACATTCAAAGAAAAAATAACACCTAACCTCTAACTATTACAAAAAAAAATTGAAGGGGATAGGGAAGGCTCCCAAGTTCATTTTTCCAGGCCAGTAAAGCCCAGATGCCAAAACCAGACAAAGGTATTACAAAAAAAGAAAATATAGGCCAATATCCTTGATGAATATAGATGCAAAAATCTTCGACAAAACATTAGCAAACTGAATTGAGCAATACATTAAAAAGATCATACGCTATGATCAAGTGGGACTTATTCTTGGTATACAAGTTAACATATACACCACATAAACAAAATGAAGGATAAAAATTATGTGATCATGCTAATAGGTACAGAAGAAGCATGTGACAAAATCTAGTATCCATTTATGATAAAAACTCTCAGTAAAATGGGAATAGAGGGAGCATACTTCAACATAATAAAAACCATATATGACAAACCTACAGCTAACATCATACTCAACAGGGAAAAGGTAAAAGCATTTTCCTTATGATCAGGAACAAGACAATGGAAATGAAGAAATAAAACTGTCATTTTTTTGCAAACGACATAAATCTATATAGAGAGAATCCTAAAGAATTCACAAAAAAAACCAAACTGATAAATGAATTCCGTAAAGCAGCATGATAAAAAATTTAAGCTCAGAAATAAATTGCAATCTATACACCAATAATGACTTATCAGAAAGAGAAATTTTTTAAAAATCTAATTTACAATTGAATAAAAAAAACTTAGGAATAATTTTAACCAAAGAGATAAAAGTCTTGTACTCAGAAAATTGTAAGACATTGAAGAAGTTACAAATAAATGGAAGCATATACTGTGCTCATAAATAGGAAGAATTAACATCATTAGAATATTTATATTACCCAAAGCAATCTACAGATTCAATGCAATCCCTATCAAAATACCAATGGCATTTTCCACAGAACTCAAATGAATAATCCTAAAATTTATAAGGAACCACAGGTCTTTATAAAGACCCCGAATAGCCAAAGCGATCTTGAAAAGAAGAACAAAGTTGGAGGTATTACACTACCTGATATCAAGCTATATATTACAAGGCTATAGTAATCAAAACAGCATGGTACTGCCATAAAAACAGACACATAGATCAAGGGAACAAAATTGAGAACCCAGAAATGAATCCATGCCTATATAGTCATTTAATCTATAACAAAGGAGGCAAGAATAAACAATGGTGTAAAGTCTATTTAATAAATGGTATTGGGAAAACTGAACAGATACATGCCAAAAAAATGAAATTAGACCACTTTCTATACCATATACAAAAATAAATTTGAAATGGATTAAAGACTTAAAAGTAAGGCCCCAACCCATAAAACTCCTAGAAAACAAAGCAGTAAGCTCTCTGACGATGCTCTTAGTAATATTTTTTTCTGAAGTAATATAAGTGACCATCAACAGATTATTGGATAAAGAAATTTTGGTACATAATACAATGCAGTATTATTGAGCCATAAAAAAAAATCTTAACATTTGTGACAACATGGATGGACCTGGAAGGTATTATGCTAAGTGAAATAAGTAAGACAGAGAATGACAAGTGCCATATGATCTCACTTATATGTGGAATCTAAAGAACAAAATGAACAAACAAGCAAAACAGAAACAGACTCATAGATGCAGGGAACAAACTGATGGTTGCCAGGTGGGAGGGAGTTTGTGGGCAGGGTGAAAAAGGCGAAGCTATTTAGAAGTAAAAATTAGTATTTACAAAATATTCATGGAGATCTAAAGTAAAGCATAGGGAATTTAGTCAATAATATTGGAATAACTATGTATAGTGTCAGGTGTGTACTAGAGTAGGCAGGGAGATCACTTTGTAAATTACATATATGTCGAACCACTATGCTGTACACCTGAAACTAATATAATATTGAATGTCAATTGTAACCAAAAAATCAAAAAAAGGGGAAGGTGAAGAGGAATAAGATGTTCAAACTTCCAGATATAAAACAAATAAGTCACAGGGATGTGGTGTACAGTGTAGAGGATATAGTCAGTAATAATATGATAGCATTGTATATTGTCAGATGGTTGCTGGATTTATCGTGTTGATCACTTTTCTAGTTATATAAATGTTGAATAACTATGGCATACACCCAAAACTAATAAAATATTGTATGTTAGTTGTATTTTAATAAAAAATTTCTTAAAATTGGGTGTTTTGTTATTTTAAAATGCATATTTCTAGTTTCTCTTGAAAAAAACTCAGATGCTCTGGCAACATTGGGCTCATATTCTCCATAGGCTGCTGGAGGTTAGTAGACACTGCTCTCTTTGGATGGGGCAAGCCTTCTCTAGTTCTTTATATATATTTTATTGAGGTGTAATTGACATAAATTATGTTAGCTTTGGGTGTACGACACAATGACACAATATTTGTATATATTACGATATATACAGTATTTGCATATATGTTCATCAAAATAATACTAGTTGACATTCACCACTGCAGTAATAGAATTTTTTTCTTGTGATGAGAACTTTTAAAATCTACTCTCTTAGCAACTTTCAAATATACAATACAGTATTACTAACTATATATTGTCCCCATGCTGTACATTGCATCCTCATAACCTATTTATTTTATAACTGGAAGTTTGTACCTTTTGACTCTCTTCACCCATTTCTCCCACCCTCTACCCCCTTCCTAGGCAAGCACCAATCTGTTCTCTATGAGCTAATCTAAGTTTGGTTGGGTTTTTAGATCCCACATGTAAGTGAGAGTACACTGTATTTGTCTTTCTCTCTCTAACTTAGTTCACTTAGCATAATGCCCTCGTGATCCATTCATATTGTTGCAAATGGCAAGATTTCATTCTTTTCTTATGGCTGAATAATATTAAATTGTATATCTATATTACATCTCATTTCTCCATTCAACCATTGACACTTAGGTTGTTTCTATATCTTGACTATTGTAAATAATGCTGCAATGAACATGGACGTGCATATATATTTTCAAGTCTGTGTTTTTGTTTTTGTTTTCTGATAGATACTCAAAAGTAGAATTGCTGGATTATGTGGTAGTTCTATTTTTAACTTCTTATTTGAAAAACTTTCATGCTGTTTTCCACAGTGGCTGCACCAATTTACATTCTCACCAACAATGTACAAGAGTTCCCTTTTCTTCACATCCACTCTAACATTTATTCTTTACCTTTCAGAAAAAAAGCCATTGTAACAGGTGAGAGGTGATATCTCATCATGGTTTGGGGTTGCATTTCCCTCATGATTAGTGATATTGAGCATTTTCTCATGTACCTGTTGGCCATTTGTATATCTTTTTGGGGGAAAAATGTCTATTCAGATCTTCTGCCCATTTCTAAATCAGATTTTTTGGTTTCTGTTTTGAGTTGTTAAATTGTTTTTATATTTTGGATATGAACCCCTTATCAGATATTTGATTTGCAAATATTTTCTCTTTCACTGGGTTGCCTACCATTTTGTTGATGATTTCCTTTGCTGTGTAGACACTTTTTATTTTTATATATTCTCACTTTTTTATTTTTTATTTTTATTTTTTCTTTGTTGCTTTTGTTGTTCTAGATTTGGTGTCAGATCCAAAAAGTCATCACCAAGACAAATATGTTTTACTCTAAGACTTTTGTTTTACATTCAAATCTTTAATACATTTTGAGTTAATTTTTTGTGAATGGTCTGAAACAGTGGTCTAGTTTCATTCTTTGGTATATGGCCAATTTTTCAAACACCATTTATTGAAGAGACTGTTCTTTCCCCGCATTGTATATTCTTGGTCCTTTTGTCATAAATTAATTGACCATATGTGTGGATTTGTTTGGGGGCTCTATCTTCTCTTCCATTGATTTATGTGTCTGTTTTTGTGCCAGTACCATATTTTTTTGTTTAATATAACTTTGTAATATAACTTGAAATTAGGGAGCATAATGCCTCCAGCTTTGTTCTTTCTCAAGATTGCTTAGGCTATTACGATTCTTATTGTTCCATACAAATTTTAGGATGGTTTGTTCTATTTTTGTGAAAAATAATATTGTAATTTTGATAAGGATTGCAGTGAACCTGTAGATTAATGTGGGTAGTACGGACATTTAAACGATATTATTTCTTTCAGTCCTTGAGCACAGAATACCTTTCCATTTACTTGTGTCTTCTTCAATTTCTTTTAGCAGTATCTTAGTTTTCAGTGTACAGGTCTTTCACCTTCTGGGTTAAATTTATTCTGAGATATTTTTATGTACTTATAAATTAAATTGATTACTTTATTTCTATTTCTGATAGTTTGTTATATGTGCATAGAAATGAAACTTATTTTGAGTATTGATTTTATATCTTACAACTTTATTGAATTTTTTGATAGTCTAAGAGTTTTTGCTGTATACTTCAGGGTTTTCTATATAGAATATCATGTCATCTAGAAATAGAAATCTTAGTTCTGCCTTTCCTACTTGGATACTTTTAATTTCTTTGTTTTGCCTACTTGCCATGGTTAGACTTCCAGGGCTACGTTGAATAAAAGTGGTGAGGGTGGGCATTCTTGTCCTGTTCCTGAACTTAGAGAAAAAGCCTTCAGTTTTTCACCATTGTTTATGATTTAGTTGTGGGCTTGTCATATATGGACTTTATTATGTTGAAGCATATTCCCGCTATACCCACTTTGTTTAGAGTTTATATGATAAATGAAAGTAAAATTTTGTCAAATGCTTTTAAAAATATTTATTACTGTAATTAGTTTCAAGTATACAGTACATTGGTTAGACATCTATATAGTTCATAAAATGATCCCCTCAATTGTTCCATCCCTCCTCTGACCCTCCACCTAGCCAACATATTAATGCTAACTGCATTCTCTGTGCTGTGCTCCCCATCCCCGTGACCATGCATCAACTACTAATTTGCACTTCTTTAAGCCTTCACCTCGTTCTCCCAATACTCCAACACCCTTCCCTCTGTCCATCACCAAATTGTCCACTATATTTGTGAGTCTATTTTTGATTAGTTTGTTCTTTGTATTCCTTATATTTGCATATAAGTGAAATCATAGAGTGTTTATCTTTCTCTGTCTGACTTAAATACCTTCTAGGTCCATCAAAGCAATATCTTTTTCCATCCCCTTCTTTTAGTCTGTGTATGTCTTTTAATCTGAAGTGAGTCTTTTCTGGCAACATATGTAGGGGTCTTATTTTCTTATCCTTTCAGCCACTCTATCATTTGGTTGGAGCACTTAATTTTTTTTCCATTTAAGGTACTTTTTGATAGGAATTCAGTTGTTACCATTCTTTATTCCTGTTTTTTTGATATATGTCTTTTCTTCTTAAAGAAGTCCCTACAACATTTCCTGTAACACTGGCTTAGTGGTGGTAAATTCCTTTAGCTCATTTGTGTCTGGAAAGCTCTTTATCTATCCTTCAACTCTAAATGGTAACTTTGCTGTAAAGTATTTTTGGTCGTAGATCCTGGGTCTTCATCCTGATGAATATTTTTCGCCAAGCCCTTCTGTCCTGCATAGTTTCTTTTGCGAAATCATCTGCCAGTCTTATGTGTTTTCCCTTATAGGTAACTATCTGTTTTTCTCTTGCTGCTTTTAATATTCGTTTTTTTGTATTTAACCTCTGGCATTATAATTACGATGTGTCTTGGTGTGGACCTCTTTGGATCCCTGATTTTGAGGATTCTCTGAGCTTCCCGGGGTTTTATGTTCCTTTCCTTCACCAGGTTAGGAAAGATTTCCATTATTATTTCTTCAAACAGCTGTTCAACATCTTGATTTTTTTCAGTTACACCAATCAGGCGGCTATTTGGACCCTTAACAGTGTCCCATATGTTCCTTAAATTATTTTTATAGTCTTGGCATCTTATCTCTTACCATTCTGTTTGAGTGTACTTGGCTTTCTCGTCCTATAGATAGGGCATTTAATCCTTTCCTTTATATTTATTCCATTTAATATACTTCTCATCTCGGATAATGTTTTCTTCATTTCATACTGGTTTCCTTTTATAATTTCCATTTCCATTTTTATGTTTTTTATCTCTTTGTTGAAGTTCTCACTGAATTTATCTACATTTCCCATAAGTTCATTGAGCATCTTTATAACCAGTGTTTTGAACTCTGCATCTATTAGATTACTTGACTCCATTATATCTGGATCTCTGTTCTGTCTTCTCATATGGTTTCTGCTTCTTTGTCTTCCCATTTTGGCTGCCTTTCTGTGTCTGTTTCTATATTCTAATCAAAGCTCTTAAGTTTCCTGGTCATATTAGTGTGGATTAGTGAAGTAGGTGTCCAGTGGCACAGTCCTGAGAGTTGTTCAGCTGCAGGCCAAATTTAGCCCCAGCCTCTGCACCTCCAGGACCAAATGATAAGATTCAGCAAGCAGTCCAAAGATACTGTACTTATAGTTGCCTCAGACACACTGGAAACCGAAGCCAGCTGCCACCAGTGCGAGTCTAGGCGCTGTTCAGTAAGGAGCACCGGACTCACTGAGGATATACCAGTTTGTGGCTTCGGTGGGGCCCTGAGTTGGGGGCGGCAGGGTTTCATGGAATCCTCTGAGCAGATCAACCTCTGTTATTCAGTTTGATGACATCATGGCTATGGTGGCACTGTGTCCACGCACTGGTAGGGGGGAGGGCTGAACAGGAAACAATGGATACCGCTGACACTTCTGTGCAGAGTGAGTCTCGCCTCAGCCCTCACCCTGACAATGTCTCCCTATAGGTCTTTGGTGCCCCCTGCATGCAGCTGAATTAGCACTGGTGCTCAGAGAGCAGTTTCATTTCCCCAAACATTCGCTCACAGATGGGGCCTCTTTAAGAGGCGTCTGCCACTGCTGCAGCCTCCATCTCACTCAGCCACTCGAGGCCAGGCAGCCCTGCACCCTCACCCTGTCTTACCTTCTGCCATTGCAGGGTGATTTCTTGGATTTCTCCCTAGTTGTATGGCTTGTTAATCTAGATCCTAGGTGATTTTTCCTTGCTGCTTGTCCCTTGTTTCTGTCACAACTTTGATTTGGTCGCTAGAGAGATGAACAGAGAGTCTGTCACCTATGTCATTTTTTCCCTCCCCTCAAATGCTTTTTTTCATCTATTGAGATGGTTATATGATTTTTAAAATTTATATTTTTTGTTAAATGTCTTGGGGTAACATTGATTAATAACATTACATAATATCAGGTGTACAATATTATAATACAATACATGTATACTCTATGCTCACCACTAGAAGTCTAGTGTCCTTCCATCACCATGTATTTGACCCTCTTTATTCTATTGGCCCTCTCACCATTTATAAGTCTTGACTTCCTCACGTATAAAATACATTGATACTGAGCCTGCAAGGTTATTATGAGGCTTCAATTAGATAATATGTATCAATTAAATTCTGTGTACCTGAAGTCCTTTTTTATTATTAAGTGTATGACACAGTGCCAAGTTACATAATAATACAGGTACCCATTGTTTAAGGTGTAACTCTAATCATTTCCAAACCTTGACCTCATTTCCAGGGACTTAAAACCAAAGATTTTTGGTTTTGTTTATTTGTTTTGTGTCTAAGGAGAAGACCCTTTCAACTACAAAATGACAGAAGTCTTTTATAATTGTATTAAATGAAGAGTTTGCCTTGTGGCATCCCCTCAGCAAGGCAATTACTCTCTCGGCTGAGTTTTTCTACCAGCAAGGAAAGCCAATGGAATAGAACTTTTGGCGACATGAATCACTTGGTGAAAGGATATTCACCTTTGTTAGTAATAAAAATAACATTTAACAATTATGAGTTACCAATTTTTTGTCCATTAGATGTAAAAAAAAATTTCAACATAATGCCCAATATTGGTAAAATGCAAGGGATAGGCACTTTCATAAACTACATTCTGGTGGAAATTGGTACAAATCTTCTGAAAAACAATTAGGTGATGTTCATCAAAATAATTTACTGAGTGTCTTTGAGTCTCAATTATCTTACCTGTAAGATGGAAACATTAATATCAGACCTGCCTACAACACAGAAGTGTACCAAGAACTGTGAAGCATCTGAGATTTCATCCTACTTGCAAGCTTAAAAGTTAACTGGTGACAGTTTGATGGATCCTGATAGAAAACACAAGACTCCTGGGTCAGTGAAGAAAGTTTATTACTCACACTATGGCAATAACCAGAATATCTGCATTTTTGCACTGATTCCCAGAGTTCCAATTTCCAAAGGACTGAATGAAGAGAGCCAGATGACATCAGCATGGATTACAGGATTATAGGATTAAATGTTTAGGTTCTCTAAAATCAGAGTTACTACCTCGAATTGAGAGAACCTGAACATTTTATAATGGGCCTGTCTTTTGTTCCGATGAGATATATAATCTTTATTATATTGGACAGTTAAGTATGACTTTTCTTTCCTCCTGATGGAGAAACTATCTCTGCCTTATAAGGCTGTTTGCTATACAAATATTGAAAAGATAATATATAATAATATAAAACAAAGTGCAGTCAGTGTCTGCCTTGCAAAACATGCAGAAGTTTCAGATTCATGGGAAATCATTACCCAGTGATATTCATTTCAATGACTCTTCATTTCTATACCATCTTGGCTTCTGGTCAATTTTTCCACAATTAAACTACTCAAACAGCCACTTCATTTAATCTGACTATAAGAAGCTGAGACCAAATCTGTTCAATTTGTCTCATACCACAATTAAAACTGTTATTAACAGTTTTAATAAGGACTCCAAGCAGCAAGATAAGAGCAACCTTCAGTTTTGACCTCAACCATGCCCCTCAGGATTTGAGACCCAACCAGTTAAACAAATGCTGTAACCAACAAGGTCCACCTTAGAAATCCAGATGTCTTTCTCCTTAAGTTTCTGTGTTGATATTTCCACTTGACCTGGAATGTTCATAAAAGTACAGTAGGATGTATTAACAATTGCACAGACTCTACCTTGCCCATAAGGAGAAATTTTAGGACAATCCTGTCTTCTATAACAACTCCAACCGGTGAGCTGATATTTACCTATATGCCTCCCAGGCCCAAGGCGATGTCATTGATCACTTCAGCTAAAGTTAGGGACAAATTTTGTACCATAATTGCTAATGGGAGGGCTCTCATTGTAGGTAAAATTTTCCACAGAATGCACATAAATAACAATTTGGTTATCTTTCTAGTAAACTCTACTTAGAAACAAAATGTAGCCTTATTTTGGAGAGAGCACCACAGTGTTCTGAAGGTGACATGATCTACTGGTGTAGATCTATCCTATTCGTGATCTATTGTTTTACCTTTGAGTATTTATTGTAAAAAAAAAAAGTAAACCATTGTCAAACTTCAGATGGTATAGAATATTTAGATTCTTTTCAAGGACCATAATAATGTGGCTGGAGTCATCTGATTGGACTAGAAGAGCAACACCATAATGTAAAACAGTATCAATACGTATGAGAAACCACTGATAATCTTGAGTTGGGGCCAAAGGCTGCATGTAGATGATCTCCTAAGAGTTGGCAGAGCCCTGCGCTGTATGTCCTACCCCACTATGAGACAACCAGATTAACATTTGGCAAGGGTCAAAAGTCTTGAATGTAGTGTAGCCTTTGCATCAGAAATATAAAGTCTTTTACTTTTTGCCCAGTCTATGATGGTGGATGCATTGCCACGTGCAGTGCAGTGACAGAACCAGGCAGCATTAGTGGCAATCTGATCAGTATAGACCTGAGCATCGTCTTAATTCCAGTCTTATCAGAGCATGGGCCCTCACATGGCATCTACATGCATAACTCTGATAACTTTGTCAGTAGCCAGAACTTGTTTCTATAGTTTGCAGCCCCAAAGAAAGAAATCTTTAATCTATCCATCTCTAGTTTTCTAAGTGGCAACTGAACAGCTAGGTCATTAGTAACAGTAAATATCTAACAAGGTTCATCAAGAAGAGTATTGGTCAGAAGCTTGAGAATGACCTTGAGATTTGTCCTCTGAGTGGACAGCTGCTACAGAAGCCCAGTGGATACCTTTGGTTCTAGATTAACCTAAGCATCAGAGAACCAGGCCAAGACATTGAGGCAGAACTCTATGAATTGAGGGTTCCATTGTGAATGAGATCCTTCGGGCCAGTTCAACATACCATAGTTGCTGCTTTTATATCTGAATGTATAGTAGGAATTAACCATTGAACTAGTGGTTTTAGAAGATGGTGTGGTGGGGTGGGTATAGTGGTAAATTTCTCCCACGGGGATGGTTGCCTTTATTTCATGTAAAGCCAAGATGCTGCTGGGGCCAGGCTCACTGCGCTCTTGAATATACCTTTTCTAAACGGAAGCTTGTTGGGTCTTTCAAACCTTATTAATAATTAAGTCTTTATCCACCCCCAAATGGAAATATCGGGCTAGAGAGTCACAAGGCCTCCTTGGGGTGAGTGTTCAATTTTGACACCAGCTCAATAGCAAGGTGATAGCTGTTTTTCAAAAGGGATATACCTGATAGCTTTATTAGAGAAACAAGGAGTCCAAAACTCCAAGGGATGCCTCTGGGTGGAGGCTGTTTCCCTTTACCAGAGGATGTGATTGGAAAAATCATCAGTCACAGAAACTTGTAGCTCAAAGGAGTCATTAGAGTTGTGGGGGCCCAAAGGAAGAGTGTGTGCCACAGCTTGCTGGACAGATTCCAACTTAGCCTGTTTCTTTGGGGTCCCCTCAAAGATTATTATTTGTGACTTGGCTGATGTGAAGGACCAAGTAGAATGCCCAAGCAAGACACACACTGTTCATAATACCCAAACAGCTCCAAACAGTTTTATCTTTGATGTGTAGGACCCAAGAGGCAGCAGTTTTTCCTCGACAGTCAGAGTGATTAAGCCTTGTGAATCTGTCGACGTTGACCCAAGTAACTACTTGGCAGGTGGACCCCTGAATTTTGTTGGGTTTATCAGCCTCCCTACTGGCAGAGGTGTGATAACACTATCTTCAGGGTTGTTAAAACTGAGGTTTCTGACTCAACCAATAGTACAATGTCTATATAGTAAAATTATAAAATTCAAAAGATAGAGGACTCGTCTTAAGTTCTGATGGCAGGAAAGTTTAGGTAGCCCTGGAGAACACAGCAAACATACATTTGAAGTTGTGTGGCATGGGTGAAAACTTACCTTGATTCTTGATGCTACTGGTATGGCAAATAAAACATTGGCAATATCTGCAGCAGCATTATAAGTGCTATTATTCTGTATAATAGATTCAATTATAGTCACAATATCTAGAAGAATCTGGGTTATGGGAGTAAAAATTGAATCCAGTTAGTAATAATTTAGTAAGCCTCTAGCTCTTGTTAGTCTTTTTCACTGGGCACATAAAACTACTGTGTTGAAATACTGTATCTCTTACTGTCCCTGTTGCCTTAAGTTCTTAATCAAGGTAATTTTTCGTTTCTCCTGGAATGCTATGCTATTTCTATTAACTTACCCAGGAATAGGGCCAGAGAGGAGGATTGAAGAGTAATGAATGTGTCCTGCTATTACTTTTCTACATGTGACTCTTCCCTATTGAGAGAATTTCTATTTATGAGATGTAGAAGTACAAATATACAGCACATTAATTCCTGCTATACATTCAGATATAAAAGCAGCAACCATGGTATGTAGAACTGGCCCAAAGGATCCCATTCATAAACTTACATTAGCTGCTCTGCCTCCCTGTGAACCCTGCTCAAATCCCATTAGTTGAATCCAAGAACCTTTTCCTTCCACAGCTCCAGGTAGGAGAGTGACTTGAGCACTCATATCCAATAAAACCATTAAAGTTTGAGTTTTACCCCTCCTCCAAATTCTCCAGCATGCTCAGATGAGGATGTATGGCCCATTCCCCCTTGGGGTCAGCCCCATTTATCTTCTTATCTTTTAAAAAGCTGAAGTTGGAGTGCATTGGGGGCTATTGGAGACACAGAGGGAGTGAGAAACTCTGTTCCATTAAACAAAGCTTTGCATTTGTTTTCAGTTTTGACTGGCATGGCAGCAAGCAGCTCATGACTCAACCAAATGAATTACCAATGTTGTCTGCGTGTCAAACACTTTATATCAAGTGATAAGGTCTTCATGGAAGCACCGTTTAGTTTAGCCTTGAAACTCAGTGACTCAGCAGCCACAACCATAGCCATATTGCCTTCTGACTGGAGATATGAGGTTTGCATCATCTGGATAATTCCAGCTTCACTTACATAGTGGCAAACTGTTTTAAGGAGTCCACTTTAATCCAGGGAAAATGCTGTGCCACTGTCACAGCATCTCCTAAATTTTGAACCAGTTTCAACATTAGGGCTGGGGGAGTTTTCTAGGAAAACAACCAATTGCAAGAATTTATCTAGGTTTCTTTGGGCCAGTTTTTCATTCTCCAATAGGTCACCTTCAGCATCATTGTAAACCCAATTCAGGGCAGTAAGTGCTAGAATACTAGTTAACGCCTCATCCATGGTTTTCCAACTGAGTTTGTCTTTCTCAAGGAAATTCCCCTGAGAGTATATAAGCTCTTATAAGCAGCCAAGATCTGAAGTTGAAGGAGGAAGTTGATCTGTAAGACAGACCAGCTATTGCCATTCTTCCTGAACAAGCATTACATTCCCCACAAATCCCATCTCCTTTATTTAGCAAAGTTTTAAAACTTTACTTAGTTTCTGCCCATAGCAGTTGTGTAATTGTTGTCTGAGAAGGGGCCCATCAAGGCTGAATTTTATGAAAAGGTATTTATTTCTCCTTCATGTCTAAAAGAGAGCTTTGCTGGATACATTCTCCTTGGCTGGTAATTTCTTTCATTTAATAATTTAAAATTTTGGTTCCATAACTTTGTTGCTTGTAGGGTTTGTGCTGAGAAGTCCGAAGATTGTCTAATGGATTTTCCTTTATAAGTTACCATCTTCTTTTCCCTGGATTCCTTGAGAGTTCTTTTTTTGTCATTATTTTTTTTATAATTTTAATATAATGTGTCTTGGAGAAAGCCTTTTTGGGTTAGGATAATTGAGTATTCTCTTAGCTTCTTAGATTCAAAGCTTCAGCTTATTCCTTAGATTTGGGAAATTCTTGTCAACTATTTGTCTGAAAATGCTCTCTGATCTCTTCTCCTTTTCTTCTCCTTCTGGAATATCCATTCCTCTTATGTTTCCTTTCCTGATGCTATTAGCTAGTTCTTGTATTTCTGTTTAATTATTTTTCATTCTTTGGTCTCTCTCTTCTTCCTTCTGAATTATTTATAGATTTTTCTCTTTGATATCACTGATCCTTTCCTCTATTTGGTCAGCTCTATTTCTTAAGCTTTCTATTTCATTCTTCATCTCTTTTAGTGTGTTCTTCATCTCCAAAAGTTCTATTTGGTTCTTTTTTAGGGTTTCAATCTCCTTGCTAAAAAACTCACTCTGTCGATCTATTTTTCTCAACTCCTGGAATTGTTGATATGAATTATTTTGGATCTCATTGAGTTTTTTCAGAAGCACCATCCTGAATTCTCTGTCATTTAAATCACTTATTTCTATGTTGTTAAGCTTATTTTCTGGAGATTTTTCTCTTTCTTTCTGAGCTGCCTTGTCCCCTTGGTTGTTTATGGTGTTTGATGAATTATTTCTTTTCCTGGGCATTAATGACAGTGTATTCTGCTTGTCTTTTTTTTCAGAAAGATTTATTATATAGAATTTTCTCTTTAGCCTGTGGCTAAGAAGGTGTTTTTCTTTTGATTTCCAAGCAGGTAGCATCCAAGATGCTTGGATCCCTGCTTTGAAACTTAATTATGCCTTTAAAAAATTCAATAATGATTGCTACCCTCGGTCTCAGTCCCTGTCATTATTAACGATGCTTTTGGTAGCATTTGCTCAAATTCCTCTGGGGCTCCACGGTGTTTGGTTTTGGAAGATATGGGGGTGGGCAGTGCCCTCTGGGTTGGTGGGTGAGGTTTGCTGCTAGTGGTAGTGTCTCAGTCTAGCACTTCACAGTCAGGGCTTCTAAGAACCAGCTGTTGCTGTTCTACAGTTAGTTCCTACACTGCTTACTGCCCTCATCCTTGGGCTCCAGTGAGTGGAGCTCACAGACTTCTCCTGCAAGGTGGTTGGCCGCACATCTCCCTTCCCCCTCCTCCTGCAGGGAGCTCAGGCTGTGAGAGGCAGCTTCTTTTTTCCTTCCAATCTACCACCCATGGTTCTGACCTCTGGAAGCTCTTATGCACAGATAAGCCACTGAGATATGCTTGTGTGCAGGTTGGGTGTTATTTATTGAGTTTTAGATGTTCAGTTTATTGTTATTTTAAGGAGAGAAATCTGGGAACATCTCTCACTCCACTGTGCTTCTGACATTACTCCTCCTTCCAGGCTGAATTTTAGTGCTAGTTGTTACAGTGGGAGTAGATCATAGGGTAACCACCACATTGGGGAAGACATCTCCTTTCTGTAGGAGAGTTAGCAATAACCAGGGAGCCATTCAGGAATCTGTCTTTGAACCTACTTCCAAATTCTCAGCCTGAAACCACCTCCTCAATTTCTCATTAACATCAATTAAGGTGGAGAACCATTGATTGCCCAGTTAACCATATAATTTGGTCAACAGGTTTCTACTGATTCACAGATTTTCCCCAAATCTCATTAATTAGCCTATAAGGGCCTTAACCTTCCTCTTCTAGGAAATTTTATCTGTCAACATCATTGTTACCACTACATTGCCCAAACTATGAAGAACTATAAAAGTTAGTTTGCCAAAGTTTTATGGATGTCGATAGAAAACCTGGGACTCCTGGGCCAGAGATGAAGGACTGTTTAATACTCAAAGCAACAGTGGTAGCCAGAGTATCAGCATTTTTCTTTTTTTTTTTTGAGACCCAGTTTCCACGGGGTATCAGGAAGAGTAAAATATGATACCTTCTCATGCAGTCAGTGTGTTAAAACAGAAGAAAACTTTGTTTAATGGGCATAACTATTTTATAAAGGGGAGTAATCGTGACTGCTTTTTGCTCCAGAGAGAAACATTATCTCTATCTTCCAATATATAAGCAAGTTATTCTTATAGGAAACATTATCTCCATATTCTAAGGCTTTCCCCTATATAAATGTCCTTGAAAAGATAATCCAGAAAGAAGAGAGACTCATGGAGAATTGTTTCCCAACATGATATTTTCAGCATCAAACACAAAAATATGTAGACTTTAAATGCTATACATATTGCATTTGTTTGATACATAACATATTGAAGTTTTAAATTTGCATGTATAAATGTTTCAAATAAGAATGAGAGAAAGAGAAGTTATTTTGAATTTATAGAAAATCCACTACATTTCTGATGGTCAATTAAAATGTTTCTAAAAGAAGAATAAGCAAATTGAACAAATGAGCAAGCTCTTTGCAAAACTGGTTTCTAAGAGGTTTGTATTATGGGATAGTTCATAAATTGCAAAGAATGAAACATTTTTTGTGCCTATCAATTGGGAGGGGAATTTAAGTGACATAGATGCTGGCACCCAGGAAAATTCCTCTTATTGATTGGAAAAATAACAAACGAGGATGAAACACATATGACAAATGCATGGGGATAAGTAGTGACTGTTATCATCAACCCTTCCCCTACTACACTGAAGCTATGAGGTTTAGGACATGAGGCTTATTGCCTATGGAAAGGAAGAATGGCATCAAGGATCACAAAGTAGGAAAAAAGAAGATATGACATAAATAAACTCTCACCTGACAGGAAGAGAAAATAGAAAATTCTGCTTCTAGGAAATTATGTACAACTTATCTTTCATTCCCATAACAATGAGCACATCTAATGCCAGACCTTGGTTTTTAAAACCATTTTCCAGTGAAAGAAACTAGACTCTTCGGGTAAAGGCCTTATACTAGAATTGCAGCAGGAAATTTACAAGATGATCAAAGAGTATCTTGTACTGCCAAAAAGTAAGAAAGTGCTAAAAAAATCCGGTAAAATTGATTGCAGTATGTCAAAGAGATACAGGAGCCAATTGAAAGAACTCCCAATGGCCAAAGGTAGAGCAATTTAAGCAGAGAAAGAAATAAAGTAGTAGGGGATTATAATTCAAAGTATAAAACAAATATCTAAGAATCCATACTGCTATAAATAAATAATGAAGGAAAGAAGAAACAAATGAAGAGACAAATCTCTCATGCAGAAAAATCCATTTATTTTATGTAGATCTCTAAGCTCAATGAAGTAAAGTATATCTGCCATTACTTAAATACAGGATATGTGTAGTGACTTTCTTCCAAAAAGTACAGTACATAAAGGGGGAAAAGTATAACTTTACAGTGAAGAAACCAGATATATAATATTTCAGCAAGGTTATCAAGGTTAACATCAACAAGAATAAGCCATGTTGATAGTATGTACCTTTTTTAAAAAAAATTTATTAGTTTCAAGTATGCAATACATTGGTTAGACATTTATATAGTTAATAAAATGATCACTCTAATTGCTCCTTCTCTCCTCTGGTTTTTCACCTAGCAAATATATGAATGCTAATTGCATTCCCTATGCTGTGCTCCCCATCCCTGTGACCATCTATCAACTACTAATTTGTTCTTTAATACTCCACTCCATACTCCAAGCCTCCCAACTACCTCCCCTCTGTCCGTCATCAAAATGTCCTCTATATTTGTGGGTCTGTTTTTGATTAGTTTGTACTTTTTGTTCCTTAGAAACTGCATATAAGTGAAATCATATGGTATTTTTCTTTCTCTGCCTGACTTATTTCACTCAGCATAATAACCTCTAGGTACATTCATATCATTGCAAATGGCAGGATTTCATTTTTTTAATGGCTGAGTAATATTCCATTGTACATATGAACCATAGCTTCTTTATTCAATTGTCTGTTGATGGGCATTTAGGTTACTTCCATATCTTGGCTATTGTCAGTTGTGCTGCCATGAACATAGGGGTGCATAGATATTTACAAATTATTGTTTTGGTTTTCTTTGCATATCTAAAAGTGCAATCGCTGGGTTCAAAGATATTGATTTTTAATTTTTTGAGAAACTTCCAGACAGTTTTCTACAGTGGATGTATCAATTTGCAATCCCACCAACAGCGAATGAGGGCTCCACTTTCTCCACATCCTCGCCGACACTTGTTCTTTGATGTATTGATGATAGCCATTCTGACAGATGTGAGGTGTTATCTCATTGTGGTTTTAATTTGGAATTTCTCTGATGATTAGCGACCTTGAGGATCTTTTCATGTGTCTATTGGCCATCTGTATTTCCACTTTGGAGAAGTATCTGTTCAGGTCTTCTGCCCTTTATTAATTGGATTGTTCATTTTTTTCTCATTGAGTTGATGAGCTCTTTATATATTTTGGATATTAACCTCTTATTAGATGTATCATTAGCAAATATCTTCTCCCATTCAGTCAGTTGTCTTTTTGTTTTGTTGCTGGTTTCCTTTGCTGCAAAAAAAACTTCTTTGTTCGATGTAGTCCCATTTTGTTTACTTTTTCTTTTATTTCCCTTGTCCAGGGAGATATATCCAAAAAGAAATCATGGTTAGTAATATCAGAGAGTTTACTGCCTCTGTTTTATTCCAGAAGTTTTATAGTTTCAGGTCTTACATTGAAGTCTTTAAACTATTTGAGTCTATTCTTGTATACGGTGTAAGTAGGTGGCCCATTGTATATTCTTATGTCCCTTGTCATATATTTCGTGAGCGTATAGGCATGGATTTATTTCTGTTCCATTGATCGATGTATGTTTTTATGCCAGTACCATGCTATTTTGACTACTGTAGCCTTATAGTATAGTTTGAAATCATGTGGCATGACACCTTCAACTTTGTTCTTTCTCAAGACTGCTATGACTCTTCAGCATCTTTTATGGTTCCATATAAATTTTAGGATTATTTGTTCTAGCTCCCCCAAAAAATGCCATTGGTATTTTTATAGAGATTTCATTGAATCTATAGATTGTTTTGAGTAGTGTGGGCATTTTAATGATGTTGATTCTTCTTACCCATGAGCACAGTATATGCTTCCGTTTATTTGTATCTTCTTCAATTTTTTTTCAATGACTTATAATTTTCTGAGAACAAGTCTTTTACCTTCTTGGTTAATTGGATTCCCAGGTATTTTATAGTTTTCAATGCAATTGTAAATGGGATTGTTTTCTTAATTCCTCTTTCTGAAAATTTATCATTGGTATATAAAAATGCCACTGACTTCTGAATATTTATTTTGTAACCTGCTACTTTATTGAATTCACTGATCAGTTCTAACAGGTTTTTTTGGTGGAATCTTTAGGATTCTCTGTATGTAGTATCATGTCATTGGAAAATAACGAGAGTTTTCTTCTTCCTTTCCAATTAGGATACCTTTTATCTCTCTTTCTTATCTTATTGCTGTGGCTAAGACTTCCAATATAATGTTAAAGAGGTGTGGTGAAAGAGAGCATTCTTGTCTTGTTCCTGATCTTAAGGAAAAATGTTTTTAGCCTTTCCCCATTGACTATGATGTTAATGTAGGTTTGTTATATATGCCCTTTATTATACTGAGGTATGTTCCCTCTATTCCCATTTTGCTGAGAGTTTTTATCATAAATGGATGCTGGGTTTTGTTGAACGCTTTTTCTGCATCTATTGGTATAATTGTATGGTTTTTATCTTTCGATTTGTTAATGTGGTGTATCACATTAATTGATTTGTGGATATCGTACCAACCTTGCATCTCAGGAATACATCCAACCTGATCATGGTATAATATTTTTAATGTATTGCTGAATTTGGTTTGCTAATATTTTGTTGAAGATTTTTGCATCAATGTTCATAAAAGATATCGACCTATGGTTTTCTTTTTTTGTAATGTCTTTATCTGGTTTAGGAATTGAGATAATGGTGTGCTCATAAAAGGAGTTAGGGAGGCTTCCCTCTTCTTGAATTTTTTGGAATATGTTGAGAACAGGCATTAATTCTTCTTTGAATGTTTGGTAAAATTCACCTACGAAGCCATCTGGTCCAGGACTTTGTTTTTTTGGGAGATTTTTGATTCCTAATTCTATTTCATTGGTGATAATCGGTCAGTACGGATTTTCTATTTCTTCTTGACTCAGTCTTGGGAGAGTGTATGTTTCTAAGAATGTGTCCATTTCTTCCAGATTGTCCAATTTGTTGGCATATAATTGCTCGTAGTATTTTCTTATGATCCTTTGTATTTCTGTGGAGTTGGTAGTTATTTCTCCTCTTTCATTTCTGATTTTATTTATTTGAGTCCTCTCCCTTTTTCCCTTGATGAGTCTGGCTAAGGGTCTGTCAATTTTGTTTACCCTTTCAAAGAACTAGCTCTTGGTTTCATTAATCTTTTGCATTGTTTTTCTAAACTCTATTACTTTTATTTCCACTCTGACTTTTATTATTTCCATCCTTCTATTCACTTTGGGCTTTGTTTGCTGTTCTTGTTCTTTTAAGTGTAAGGTTAGATTGTTTATTTGAGCTTTCTCTTGTTTCTTTAGGTAGGCCTGTGTTGCTATGAATTTCCCTCTTAGGACCGCTTTCACTGTGCCCCGCAGATTTTGAGTCATTGTGTTTTCATTTTCATTTGTCTCCAGGTATCTTTTGATTTCTTCTTCAATCATTGATGACCCATTCATTGTTTAGCAACATGTTATTTAGCCTCCACGTGTATGTATTTTCCAGTTTTTTTTCTTGTGGTTGATCTTTAGTTTCATACCATTGTGATCAGAGAAGATGGTTGATATGATTCCAATCTTCTTAAATTTATTGAGACTTGTTTTGTGTCCTAACATGTGGACTATCCTGGAAAATGTTCCATGTGCACTTGAGAAGAATGTATATTTTGCTGCCTTGGGATAAAATGCTCTGAAAAGATCCATTAAATCCATCTGGTCTAGTGTGTCTTTTAAGCCCACTGTTTCCTTGTTGATTCTTTGCTTGGAAGGTTTGTCCATTGGTATCAATGGGGTGTTCAATTCTCCTACTGAGTGTATTACTGTTGATCTCTCCTTTTATGTCAGTCAATAATTGCTTTATGTATGTAGGTGCTCCTATGTTGGTTGTGTATATGTTTACAAATGGGACTACATCAAATGAAGAAGTTTTTATACAACAAAGGAAACCAGCAACAAAACAAAAAGACAACTGACTGAATGGGAGAAGATATTTGCTAATGATACATCTAATAAGAGGTTAATATCCAAAATATATAAAGAGCTCATCAACTCAATGAGAAAAAAAATGAACAATCCAATTAAAAAAGGGCAGAAGACCTGAACAGATACTTCTCCAAAGTGGAAATACAGATGGCCAATAGACACATGAAAAGATCCTCAAAGTCGCTAATCATCAGAGAAATTCCAAATTAAAACCACAATGAGATAACACCTCACATCTGTCAGAATGGCTATCATCAATACATCAAAGAACAAGTGTCGGCGAGGATGTGGAGAAAGTGGAGCCCTCATTCGCTGTTGGTGGGATTGCAAATTGATACATCCACTGTGGAAAACTGTCTGGAAGTTTCTCAAAAAAATAAAAATGGAATTGAGAAAAAAATGGTGTAGATGTTAGAAGCTTCATTCATCCCTCAGGTGACCACATCAAAGTTGTGACAGATACAAGGAGCAATTAGCAAGGAAAATCGCCTGGGATCTAGATGAATAAGCCATACAACTAGGGAGAAATCTAAAAAAACCATTCTGCAACTGCAGAAGGTAGGATGGGACAAGGAGGAGAGGCTGCCTGTCCCAAGGGGCTGAGTGGGATGGAGTCTGCGGCATCAGCAGCTGCAGATACCTCTTAAAGGGGCCATGTTAGCCAGCAGACTTTTGCCATGAAGGACCTGTTCGCTCTGAGCACCAGTACCAGTTCAGCAGTGCAGGGGGCATCAGGGAGTTACAGGGGGACACTGAGTTGTCAGAGTGAAGGCCGAGGCAAGACTTGCTCTGTACAGAAGTGCCAGCAGTATCCATTATTCTTCTGTTGAGCCCTCCTCCTCCCAGTGTGCAGACTCAGCACCACCATAGAGAAGACATCATCAAAACAGATAACAGAGGTCACTCCGCCTGGAGGATTCCCTGAAACTCCACCTCCCCCAACTCGTGGCCCCACCCAAGCCACATCCAGGTGGATCCTCAGAGATCCTGTGCTCCTTGCTGAGCAATGCCTAGACACACTGGTGGCAGCTTGCCTCAATTTCTGGTGTTGCCTTTTGAAGCAACTATAAGCTCAACTTCTGTGAATTGCTTGCTGAATCTTAACAGGTGGCCCTGCAGAGGCACAGATTTGGGCTAAATTTGGCCTACAGCTGATCCCCTCTCAGGACTGTGCCACTGGACACCTACTACACAAAGTTACACTAAGATTGGGAGTCTTGAGAGTGGTGCTTAGTACACAGAAACAGACACAGAAAGGCAGCTAAAATGGGAAGACAAAGAAGCAGAAGCCATATGAGAGAACAGAACAGAGATCTATAAATAATGGAGTCAAGCAATAAAAGATGTAGAGTTCAAAACACTGGTTATAAAGATGCTCAATGAACTGATGGGAAGTGTAGGTTTATTCAGTGAGAACTTTAACAAGGAGATAAAAAACATAAAAGTGAAAATAGAAATTATAAAAGGGAGCCAGTCAGAAATGTAGAACACATTATCTGAGATGAGAATTATATTAAATGGATAAACAAAGTGAATAAAGAAGTTAATCAAATGACCTATATAGAGTATGGGGAAGTCAAAGACACTCAATCAGAATGGCAAGAAAAAAGAAGCCAAGACTATAATGATAATTTAAGGAGCCTATGGGACACTATTAAATGTAAAAATATCTGTGTCATAGGAGTACTGGAAATAAAAAAAGACATTGAAGAGTTATTTGAAGATATAATGATGGAAAATTTCCCTCATCTGGTGAAGGAAATAGACATACAACCCCAGGAAACCCAGTAACCTCAAAACCAGTAACCCAAAGAGGCCCACGCCAAGGCACATCATAATTAAAATGCCAAAGGTTAAATACAAAAAGAGAACCTTAAAAGCAGCAAGAGAAAAGCAGTTAGTTACCTTTAAGGGAGCACCCATAAGACTGACAGCTGATTTCTCAAAAGAAACTATGCAAGACAGAAGGACTTGGTAAAAAATATTTGATATGATAAAAACCCAGGATCTACAACCAAGAATACTTTATCCAGCAAAGCTATCTTTTAGAGTTGAAGAAAAGATAAAGAGTTCCCAGAGAAAAATACGCTAAAGGAATTTATCATCACCAAGGCTGTATTATAGGAAATGTTCGAGAATCTTCTTTAAGAAAAAAAACATGTATCAAAAATAGGAATAAAGAATGGTAATAACTACATTCTTATCAACAAATACCTCAAATGGAAAAGAATTAAGTGCTCTGACCAAAAGATAAAGTGGCTGAATGAATAAGAAGACAAGACTCCTACCTATGCTGCCTAGAAGATGCTCATTTCAGATTAAAAGACACACACAGACTAAAAGGAAGGGCATGGAAAAAGATATTGCCTTGATGAACCTAGAGGGTATTGCGCTGAATGAAATGGGTCTGATAGAGAAAGACAAATATCACATGATTTCACATACATGTGGAATCTAAAAACGACATCAACAACAACAAAAGTGGAAATAAACTCATAGATACAAAGAATATTTAGAGGGATACTAGATGGGAGGGGAGTTAGGGGGGACAAAAAAGCAAAGGGATTAAGAGGTACAAATGGATAGTTGCAGAATAGACATGGAGATGTGGAGTGTAGCATGGAGAAGATGGTTAATAATGTTGTAATAAATATGTAAGGGGGAAGAGGGGTACTAGATTTACTGGGGTGATCACTTTGTGAGTTATGTGGATCTCTGATCACCATGCTTTACAACTGAAACTGGTACGTTATTGTATGCCAACTATAATAGAAAAAAAAACTCATTGAATTGTACGATGCAAATACAAGCAACAAATTGTCTATTATATTTCAATAAAGACAGAAAAAGATAAAAATGAATATACCTTTTGACCCAGCAATTACACTTCTTGGTATTTACCCAAAGAAAACCAAAAGAATAATTCTTAAAGATCTATGCATCCCTATATTCATGGCAGCACTATTGACAAAAACCAGTATATGGCAACAGCCTAAATACCCATCAACAGACAACTGGATAAAGAAGGTATGGTTCATATATACAATGGAATATGACTAAGCCATAAGAAAAGATTAAATACTGTCACTTGTGACAACATGGGTGGATTTTGAGATAATCATGCTAGGCAAAATAAACCAGACAGAAAAAGTTGAAAACCACATGATATCACTCATATGTGATATATAAAACTGCAAAAAAAACAGAGACGCATGGACACTAAGGGTGGATTAGTGGTTATCAGAGGGAATGGGAATGAAGGAAGTAGGTAAGGGCAAAAGGGGTCAAATATTTGGTGATGGAAGGAAATCTAACCATGGGTGGTAAACACATAATGCAATGTATATATAAAACTTGTTTGATTTTGTTAATCAATGTCGCCCCAATCATATAAACAAACAGACAAACAAATAAAAGTTCCTTAGCCTACGTTTTTTTTTTACTAAGGCTTGAGTTATCTCATTGCTGCTCAATTCTTCTCTCTCATTCAATATTCTCCCTACTTTCCCCCAGATCACAAATACCCGAACCATGCCATTACTGCTAATTTCTCAAACAGAACAGTTTAGCTCCAGGTTTATTCCTACCATACCTCAAGAGTAATCATTGAGCAATCAAAATGACCCATCAAGGTGTTTGCTAAAACAAACACAGATACCATCCCTTAAAAGGAAATTTGCAGTTACTTAGCTCTTAAACTGACACTTATTTTCTCCCCATTAGTTAGTTTGGTTGTTTTTCAGGCTTGAGTTAATGAGCACCTGGTCTCCTAGAGCAGTAAGAGGACTGAAAACAAAGAGACAGATGTGAGGTACATTAGATGAGAAATATAAATTAATAGTCCATGATGACTAAGTAAATATAGATGACAGCCCATGAAAAGGAAGAGGGCCATCCAACCACAGTGTTTACAGGTTGAGTAACTGACAATCTTGATGTGTTAGGCCCTCTTCTGCTTAGAGTCATTCTATCATTTCCCCAACAAAATAATTTAGACACCATGAAACATTGTTTTTTCTCTCCTCTCACTCCCATGTGTGTGTATGTGCATGTATGTGTGTTCACGAACTCAATGGAACTCAGTGAGTTTACAGTGAAATGAGGAAATTCTAGCCATGCAAGCCCTAACTGTGAGCCTTGCCTCTCTGCCTTGCTGAAACTCATACTTTGTGCTCTATTTTTATTGGGAGGAGATTAATATCAGGCTGAGTTCTGATGTTTCACAAAGACAAATGAAAGCTCTATGACCTCACCTCTTCCACCTGTTAAGAGTAAAGTAGTTTTTATCCCAGGCTCAGCTTCCCTTTTGTCTCTTCTTCAACTTTCCCACTTTTTATCATTGTCAGTTGTCCTTTCCCCTAG
Source organism: Rousettus aegyptiacus (assembly GCF_014176215.1). Classification (NCBI taxonomy): domain Eukaryota; kingdom Metazoa; phylum Chordata; class Mammalia; order Chiroptera; family Pteropodidae; genus Rousettus; species Rousettus aegyptiacus. Next base: position 59,983,135 of record NW_023416312.1, on the reverse strand, counting down.
CTTGCTGTCCTCCAGAGAGGGGGTCTATGCCAGCCACAGCTTCTTTAATCCACATCCCACCATTCATAAATCACCCATGCTAAACCAATATTCCTTCAGTGTTAACCGATTTTCTTACAGTTGATCATGAAACACTGCAGGAGACTAATATCTAATGTGCTTTTTAAAACGATAACAACTTATTGAGATATAATTCACATATCATACCACTTAGCCTCTGAAAGTATATAATTCAGTTGTTTTTGTATATTCTTCTAGTTGTACATCCATCATTACTATCTAAACCCAGAATATTTTCATCACCCCAAAAAGAAACCCCATACCCATCAGCAGTCATTCTTGATCTCCCATCTTTGCAGGCCCTGACAACCATTGATCTATTTTTGTCTTCATATATTTACTTATTTTGAACATTTTATATAAATGGAGTCATTTTTGGTTTGCCTTCTTTCATTTAGCATAATTTTTCGAGGTTTCTCCATATTGTAGCATGTTTGGCACTTCATTCCTTTTTGTAACTGAATAATATTGTATTGTATAGATATTCTACATTTCGTTTATTCATTCACCAATTAATGGGTATTTGGGTTATTTTCACCTTTTGGTTATTGTTAATAATGCTGTTATGAATATTCATGTACAAATTTTTGTGTGGACATATGATTCTAATTATCTTGGCAGTATATCTAGAAATGGCACTGCTGGGTCACATTTTGAGGAGCAACCAAACTGTTTTCCATCAGTAATACTTGAGGGTTCTAATTTCTCCACGTAACTGCTGATACTTGCTATTGTCTGTCTTGTTTTATTTTAGCTATCCTGTGTGGAGTGAAGTGGTATCTCGTGGTCTTAATTTGCATTTTCCTGATGACTAATGGAATTGAACATCTTTTTATATGCTTATTAGCCATGTGTATATCTTCCTTACAGAAATGTCTATTTGGATTCTTTGATTTTTTTAATTGGGTCATTTTTTCCAGAAAAGTTTTTTATATACAAGTCCTTTACAAGAGAAATAAATGCAAAATTTTCTCCCATTCTGCAGATTGTCTTTTCATTTTCTTGATGGTATACTTAAAAGCATAAAGATTTCAAATTTTGGTGAAGTCCAATTTAACTACTTTTTCTTCTGTTGCTTGTGTTTTTGGTGTCATATCTAAGAAACCATTGCCTAATCTATAGTCAACAAAAATTAAATTTTGTGAGTTTTTTCCTAATAATTTTAAAATTTTACCTCTTACATTCAATACATTTTGAGCTCATATTTGTATATAGGGTGAGGAAGAGGTTGTCCAACTAATGGCTGCAAGCAAGCTTGTCCTACCTCTCAATTTCAGGATTTTTTGCTGGTAGCCAGCTATTCCATTCATGCCTTATGACAGGTTCATACTGCACACAATGGGATGCTTCTCACCACTGGCATTAAATCCCTTTCTCACCACTTACTTTGTCAAAATATTGCTCAACTAAAATCTAGTGACTTAGTATTTTTTAGAGGAATAAAGAAAAGCCACTGAAGTTTATTGTTGCTGCTGTACATCTTTCTTACCTGTAGAAGAAATGGAAATTGACTTATTTCTTCCACCTGCTGTCAGGCACAGCTCATAACAATTGGTAGCCCCCAAAAAGTTATTTAACAAAGTTAGCAAATTTAAATCCTTCAGGGGTTGGATAGGTAGTAGGAATGTGTGCAAGGTTCTGGTTAGGAACTATGTGAACTGTTAGCATAGCCCACAAAAAGTAGGTAGAAGATCCTCACCTCCATAGAATTATTGCCACAGGAAACATTGGTCCAGTAAGGTCAGATCATTTTTTTTTCCAAGAGAATTCAGAATTCAAAAATCTAGATATTTAAATGTGAACTTTCCAAAGTTTTAACTGACAATTTAAGAAAATGTAAGTGCTATGCACTCCAAACAAAACATGTCTCTAGGATAATAGTTTGCAACCTTTCTCTTGCCACAGTACCAAGGGCTACTTTGATAAACACGGGAGTGTTTTCTCTAATGAAGTTTGAATGATAATAGCAGTTGCTCAGCTTCTTTGGACTGCTTGATTTATTCTGGAATCTAAAAACCTGGGCTTCCTTGAGGGCAGGGACCAAGCATTCTGCATCTTTCTAGCCCCTTCAGTGAGTACATTGCCTTGGATAGAGTAATTGCCTTGGATAGAGTAAGTGCTCAATCGACACAGGATAGTTGAACAGGTTTATGCTTTGACCTTGCCACTGAACAGCTCTGTGATCTTGGATGAGTCAAATAACTTCTCTGAGTGTCCATTTCTTCGTCTGGAAAATGTGAATTCTGAGGCTCAATTTTTGTGAAAGTGATCTTTGTACAAAAGCAACTCAATAGTGGTGAAAGACAAGCTGAATAAAAGAATGTTTAAGTTCTCCAGGAAGAAGTTCTCAACCACAAACTGGGTGAACCATAGTCCAAAGGTCTTCAAATTGTGGGGAAACCAATTTCATACTAAAAAGAACCCTGATAAAAATCAGCTACAGAACAAAATGACAGACTGAGAAGATAAAATGTTTCAGCTTGAACATAAATTAGAGTAAATTAGATGATTAAAGCTAAATTCACAACTTTGCCCTCATACACTATTCAAAACCCTCTCTACTTAATTAATTTTATGAAATATGAACATTTCTAATCTTTAAAATGTTATAAATTGTGGTTATTGTGAGGGTCAAGTGTCAAAATGGAAAGATCAGTGAATTGCAATATAGACATAATGGTTCCCAAAATTACCTGATCACAACACTCACCTCAAGGCAGGGGCTTGTTAAAAGACAGATTCCCAGGCCCCACTCCCTAAAGACTGTAATTCAGTAAGTATAGGCATATAGAATCTGTTTTATCTATATTTCATATAATCAGGCAAGTTTAAAACTCTGAAGAGGATTTTGTTTCTGATTTTGAGTTCTAGGTTACTGTTAGTAACAAAACTTTTGAGAAAGCACAAACTCTCTGAGCTTCCTCCCCTGTAATCAAATGAGAAGCTTAATTACCAGATTCAGCTTTGACTAACAGATTTTTAAGTCTCATTTTCAATCTATAAATCCATATGTTCAAAAAATATATATTTGAAAAAAATGCTAACATACTCATTCCCTCTATCTCTTTTATTCCCACTGTTTTAGAATCCCCACATCTTTGTAAAGAAAGAATAATTTTTACCAGGTCACACATTCTTAGAAGACCATTTTTAGACTTTTAGTATTTGTTTCAGATAAGATGGTACATCCAGTTCCAGACACAAACTGACAAATTAAAAAAAAATACATTTATCACACAACTTTAAACTTGTGTCGTATTATTGAACTGTGATACATAAAGAACATTGTTGATTACACTTAAAATCTTTTATTTTTCAAATATATTAATTATGTAGGAGTTCGGTGGTATTAGAAGTGTAAATATGTTAAATATAAATATTTAAAATATCTCACAATATTTAAACCCTGTTTTAACATGTCCTCATGATTTGTTATATCAGGAGCCTTAAAAATAATAGTGATGACCTAGACCTCTTTTGAACTGAGAGTCTCTGTTTCTAATTGTATGCTGGGAACATCCTTCCTGTTGTCCAAGGATAATTGTTTTACTCATGCTCTTATCTCATTACTTCTGCCTCTTCTAGAACATTTTTTCATTATTTATTGCAGTAACCACTCTTTAGAATCTCACCTGTATAATTTTTCCTTCTTGATCTTCTTTAAGCAATTCTCATCTTTCTCCAGTCTCCTACCTGGAATTTCCCCAAGTGTTCTGTCATAGCCCACATGGTCACAAACTCAAGTGCTCAAAAGGACCAGGCAGTAAACAAATGTCTACTTGGGTATCACACCATCACTTAACATGTCTAAAAAAACTCATCAACTTCCTTTGAATCAGTTTTCCCTCACCCACCCCTACTTTATTTTCTTTATTGACAACATAATTCTTACCCATAAATTTGGGACTAGTGAAGAGCCCTGACAGAATTAAATCAGACAAAAGGATGTGTACTGGTGACATCGGCATGGTTGTGATACCGACACAGGTCTAGTCAGAATCCAGGATTAGGTAGGAAATAGTAATCAGGTCAATGTGGGTAATAGAGGTAGAGAATAACTAAGTAGGATTTAAAGTACACTCTATAATACCAAAAAGGTGACACAAAGCCAGGGAAAACTCAAGCAAGTCTGATCAAAGCCCCAGGAAAAGCTTTAAAGAAACAGATACTTAAACTATGTTCTCCAGTTACATTTTAATTAGAACAGTCAAGGACTGCTAGCTGGAAGTTACCTCAGGGAAGGACCCAGTAAGTGATTTTTAACATTTTCTAGGTTCATTAACCCCTCTGAGAATCTGCTCAAAGTTGTAGAATTTTTCCCTGGAAAAGTATACAAATTAACATATTCACGAATTATTATATATAATTTCAGAGTTGTCATAAACCACATGAGCCCATTCACAGATCCCAGGCTAAGAACCCCTGCCACATACCTTAAAGTACTTCAGCTAAACAGAGTAATGCTGAATCTCCTAGGAGCGGAGTGAGTCAGTGAGGGAATACTGTTCAGAAGGGTAAATTTAACATTAGAAGTTCTGGTGCCTTCCCTGTTCTCTTTCCCAATGGATTCTATTAGGCTAGATGGCCAAAATCTGTGAAAGTAATCCCTCATGTCTGATATTTTTAAATGTTTTGTTCACCAAATATTACTTTTTGAGAGTTTATTATATTTCAGGTACAAGGCTAGAACCTGAGGAATCAGCAGTGACAAGAGAGACAAAAAAAAGAGTTTGTGGTTTAGTGGGGGATACTGATATTAAACAAATAAAAAATGTATTAATGATGTATTGCAAGTTATAAGTGTTAACAAAAGAAACAATCAGGGAGTTGAGATATAGAGTTATAGGCAAGGATGGAGGAAATAATTTTTTATAAGAAGGTAAGAAAAGGCCTTCTGAGGAAGAGACTCTCCTGCTGAGGTTGAAGGAGTTTGCTTTAAGAAAAATTAGTAGAAGAGCATTGTAAGTAAAAGTGACAGCATGCACCATGACCTTGAAGTAAAAAAGAGGTTGCCTTGTTTGAGAAAATGAAAAATGTTCAAAGTTCATGGAGGAGAGTACATAATGGGAAGAATGGCAAAGGTAAGGGTATTGAAATAGGAAAATGTCTGATCATGCAGGACATTAACAGGTCATGGTACCTGACTCTGAATTTTATTCAAAGTGTAAGAGGAAGTCATTGAATAGATCTAAATAGGAAAGTCACATGATTCAAATAACATTTTTAAAAATCACTCTACTATGGAGGTTCTGGTCAAGATGGCAGAGTAGATAAATACTGTACCCACATCCTCCCATGATCACATCAAAATTACAACTGAACTATAGAGTGACCATCTTTGAGAATCATCTAAAGTCTAGCTGAGCAGAAGTCCTATACCCACGAATATACAGAAGAAGTGATATGGAGACTCGTATGAGGGAAGGAGACACAGAGCGAGCTGGTCCCACATCGATGTGTACTGGTTAAAATAGGAGGTATATCTTGGCTGTAGAGGTCCCCCTCATGGAGCGAGGAGTCCTAGCCCCACACCAGGATCCTCAGCCCAGGGTTCCAGTGCTGGAGAGAGAAGTTTCCATAATTTTTCTGGCTGCGAAAAGCAGCAGAGATTGTGACTGAGTTACACTGAGGGCAGCTGGAGTACCAGGTGCTCCTTTTAAAGGACCTGTATATGGACTTACTCGCTGATGGACTAACTCACTCTGAGTTCCAGTTCTGGGACAGCAACTTAAAAGGTGCCAGGGACATATGGGGAGGAACTGAATTGTCTGATTTCAGAGCAAGGGCTAGAGAATCAGCTTTCTCCCAGACAGAAGTGCTGGCAGAAGCCATTGTTCCTTTGTTGAGGCCTACCCCTACTCGACCTTCATGCACAGGCTGTGTCTCCATCAACCAGACTAACGCTGGTTGCCCTGCCCTGAGGGTTCCCTGAGACCCCTCCCAACCCAAATTACAGGCCTGCCCAAGCCACTTTCAGTGGCTTTTTCCATACAAATGGATTGTCTTGGTTCATGCTGCAGACTTTACTAAAATCTCTCAAAGGTTCACAAAACCCAAACAAGCAGCATCTGGCCTCTGTGTCCCTCAGACCTCTTGCTGAGCAGCTCCAACTCCAGCACTAATGGTAGCACGCCTTGGCTCACAGCTTAGGTTTTTGAGGCACCTCCACACTCGGCATGAGTAGCGGCCACTTGCAGACTGTTTTGTGGCTCATGCCAGATGACCCCAAGCAAAGTACAGGCTATAGCTGAATTTGGCCTGTGGTGGAGCCTCTTCCAAGAGGTCCCTGGGGCTGGCATGTGCAGTGGTTGGCTTCAGACCAAGAGGAAACACCACATAGCCACCTCTGAGGATGACACACTCAAAGGGAAGACTGGGCAGGCAGCAGAGTCCCATGAAAGCAAATCCTGTTTCATAGGGTAAGCCCCTGCACAACAACTTCTCTACTGTAGTCACAGCCGGTCCTCACAACCAATCAGACAGATAGTCAGTCCCTCTCATTAACATGCAAACAGCAACTGAGACTCAACTACAACAATCCACACAAGGGACACACATGAAGTACCTGGCTCAGGTGAACAGAGAGACAGCGCCATTGGCCCCACAGGACACCTACTACATAAGGCCACTCTACTAAGACCAGGAAACATAGCAGTCTTACCTACTACATAGAAATAAACACAGTGAGGCACCAAAATCAGGAGACAAAGAAACATGACTCAAATGAAAGAAGAGAACAAGGATCCAGAAAATGAGCTAAACAAAACAGGACAAGCAATCTACCAGATGCAGAGTTCAAAATGCTAACTATAAAGATGTTCAATTATCTCAGTGAGAACTTCAAAAATTAGATAGAAAACATAAAAAAATAACCAGTCAGAAAGGAAGAATACAATAACTGAAATGAAGAATATATTAGAGGGAACAGACAGTAGAGTAGATGAAGGAGAAGACTGAATCAACGATTTATAAGATACAGTAGCAGAAAACACTCAAACAGAACAACAACCAGAAAAAAAAAGAATATAGAAAAATAAGGATAGTTTAAGGGGCCTCTAGGACAACATCAAGCATGCCAACAGTCACATCATAGGGGTACCGGAAGGAGAAGACAGAGAGCAAGGAATTGAAAACTTATTTGAAGAAATAATGACTGAAAATGTCCCTATCCTGGTGAAGAAAATAGACATATAAACCCAGGAAGCACAGAGAGTTCCAAATAAGATGAACCCAAAGAGGCCCACACCAAGACACATCATCATTAAAATGTCAAAGGTTAAAGACAGAGGGAAAGTCTTAAAAGCAACAAGAAAAAGCAATGAGTTACCTACGAGGGAGCTTTCATAAGATAGTCAGCTGATCTATCAACAGAAACTTTGCAGGCCAGAAGGAATTGGCACAGAATATTCAAAATCATGAGAAGCAAAGACCTAGAACCAAGATTACTCTACCCAGCAAAGCTATCGTTTAGAACTGAAGGACAGATAAAGAGCTTCCTAGCAAGAAAAAGCTAAAGGAGTCCATCTCCACCAAATTAGTATTACAAGAAATGTTAGAGACTTCTTTAAGAAGAAAAAGAAAAAAGATTAAAAAATATGAATAATAAAATAGCAATAACTACATTACCTATTGACAATTACTTTAAATGTAAATAGATTAAATATTTCAATCAAAAGACATGGGGTGGCTGAATGGATATGAAAACAAGACTGCCTACAAGAGACTCACTTCAGATCAAAAGGCACACATAGAATGAAAATAAAGGGATAGAAAAATACATTTCATGAAAATGGAAATGGGAAAAAACTGGGGTAGCAATACTTATAACAGACAAAATAGACTAAAACAAAGCCTTGGGAGATGTCAGAAACATAGTAGAGTGAGAGATGCCCCAGAACTCTCCCCTTAAAACAACAATAAGCTTAGCATCTAAAAATCAACAACAACAACAACAACAACGACAACAAATACCTGAACTGCACACCAGCATGTCTGAGTGCGGGATCCACGAATAAAAAGTATCACAGGTCAGAACCCCAGAAGTCAGATGGTAGACTGGGAAAAACAAAGAAGCTGCCTCTCACAGCAAGAGCTCCCTGGAAGGGAAGGGAAAAGGTGAAGTGGGCTCCTTGAACAACCCTGCCTGGGAGAGCCGTGAGCTCCACACGGCCGGCAGCAGTGCCTAGGAATCAGAGTAGAAAGCAGAGAAGTGAGGACAGCAGAGAAGTGAGAATGGCAGAGAAAGGACAGTTGATTATTACCAGCTGTGATTGCAAAATGAGACACCGAGCTGCAGCCCACATCCCAAAACCCAGAAGGCCCCTCCCCCCATACTGGGACACAGACATAGCCTCAACTATAAGAGGGTTGAAATCATACCAACCATATTCTCTGATCATAATGCTTTGAAACTAGAGATCAACTGCAAAAAGAAATAAGAAAAAAACACAAATATATGGAGATTAAACAATATGCTACTAAAGAATGACTGGTTCAGAGAAGAAATAAAAAGAGATCAAGAAATACATAGAAATGAATGACAATGATAGTACAACATATCAAAACATTTGGGACACGTTAAAAGCAGTTATATGAAGAAAGTTTATATCGTTACAGGCTTATCTCCAAAAACAAAAACAAACTCAAATAAACAACCTAACATTTCATTTTAAAAAACTAGAAAAGGAAAAACAAATGAAGCCTAAAGTCAGCAGAAGGAAAGGTATAATCAAAATTAGAGCAGAAATAAATGAAATTGAAAACAAACAAAAAAAATAGAAAAAATAAATGCAGCAAAGAGCTGGTTCTTTGAGAAGGTTAATAAAACTGACAAAGCCTGGGCTAGACTCACTAAAGAAAAAAGAGAAAGGACACATATAGACAAAATCAAGGATAAAAGAGGGAAAATTACGACAGACGCTGCAGAAATATAAAGGATCATACAAGAATACTATGAAAAAGTATATAACACCAAATTTAATAACCTAGGAAAAATGGATGAGTACTTAGAAAAATATAGCCTTCGTAGAATGAATCAAGAAGAACTGGAAAATCTAAATAAACTAATTAGCAGTATGGAAATTGAAACAATCATCAAAAACCGATCAAAAGTAAAAGTCCAGGACCAGATGACTTCACCAGTGAATTCTGCCAAACATTCAAAGATTTAATCCCTGTTCTCCTCAAATTCTTCCAAAATATCTAAGTGGAAGCAATACTTTATAACTCATTTTATGAGGCCAATATTATTCTGATACGAAAACCTGGTAAAGATAACACAGGAAAAGAAAACTACAGACCAATATCGCTCATGAACACAAATGCAAAAATCCTAAATAAGATACTAGCAAACCGAATACAGCAGCATATTAAAAAGATTATACACCACAATCAAGTGGATGGTTCAACAAACGCAAATCGATTAATGTGATACCTCACATAAACAAATTAAGAGATAAGAATTGTATGATCATATCAATAGATGCAGAAAAAGCCTTCGACAAGATACAGCATCCATCTATGATCAAAACCTTTAACAAAATTGGTATAGAAGGAAAGTACCTTAATAATAAAGTCCATCTGTGATAAACCCTCAGTCAACATTAAACTTAATGATGAAAAACTAAAACCTTTCCTCTAAGATTAGGAACAAGACAAGGATGTTGATTATCTCCACTGTTATTCAATATAACATTGGAGGATCTAGCGAGTGCAATCAATCAGGCAAGAGAAAGATATAAAAGGAATCCAAATGGGAAATGAAGAAGTCAAACTGTCACTATTTTCCGATGACATGATTCTCTATACAAAAAAACCCTAAAGACAAGAACACTACTAGAAACAGTAAGCAAATACAGTAAAGTCTCGGGATACAAAATCAATGTTCAAAACCCCATAGCGTTCCTATACTCTAATAATGAAGTGTCAGAAAAATAAGTGGAAATAATAATTCCTTTTGCAATTGCAAAAAAGAATAAAATACCTAGGAATAAATTTAACGAAACATGTGACAGACCTATATAATGAAAACTACAAGACTCTATTAAAAGAAATCAAAGAAGAAACAAAGAAATGGAAAGATATTTTGTGTTCTTAGATTGGAAGAATCAACATAATTAAAATGACCGTATTACCTAAAGCATTATACATATTTAATGCACTCCGCATAAAAATCCCATTGGCAGTTTTTAAAGAAATAGCAAACACACACACACACACGTGCGCGTGCGCGCGCGCGCGCACACACACACACACACACACACACAATAGAATCGTGAAAGCCATCCTGAGGAAAAAGAATAAGGCTGGAGGCATCACTCCACCTGACTTCAAATTATATGACAAAGTGACAGTAATCAAAATGGCATGGCATTGGCAGTGAAACAGACACCCTGACCAGTGGAACAGAATGTAAAGTCCAGAAGTAAACCCATATTTATACGGGCAAATAATTTTCAACAAAAAAGCCAAAAACATACAGTGGAGAAAGGAAAACCTCTTCAATAAATGGTGCTGGGAAAACCAGAAGGCCACATGCAAAAGAAAGAAACTAGACTGTTGTCTATCACCACATGCCAAAATTAACTCAAAATGGATTAAGGACCTGAATATAAGATGAAACAATAAAATGCATAGAAGAAAACATAGGAACAAAACTCAAGGACCTTGGACTTAAAGAGGATTTTATGAATTTGACCTCAAAAGCAAGGGAAGTAAATGCAAAAATAAATGAATGGGACTACATCAAACTAAAAAGCTTCTGCTCAGCAAAAGAAATCATCAACAAGTTAAAGAGACAACCATCTCAATGGGAAAATATATTTACAAGCAATGCCTCCAATAAGGGCCTAATATCCAAAACATACAAAGAATTCATACAACTCAATAACAAAAACAAAATCAACAACAACAACAACAAAAATGATCCAAGCAAAAAATGGGCAGAGGACTTGAACAGACACTTCTCTCTAGAGGACATAAAAATGGCGTACAAACGTATGAAAAGATGCTCAACATCGATAGCTATTAGAGAAATGCAAATCCAAACCACAATGAGATACCATCTCACACCTGTTGGAATAGCTATAATCAACAGGACAATAATAACAGATGTTGGAGAGGATGCAAAGAAAAAGAAACCCTCATACATTCCTGGTGGGACTGCAAATTGGTACAGCCACTATGGAAAACAGTATGGAGGTTCCTCAAAAAACTAAGAATTGATATACTATATGATCCAGCTATCCCTCTACTTGAAAACTCATATCCAAAAAAAAAAAATTTGCACACCGATGTTCATAGCAGCACTATTCACAGTGGCCAGGACATGGAAGCAACTGGAGTGTCCTACGATAGATTATTAGATAAAGAAGCGGTGGTACATATATGCAATGGAATATTACTCAGCCATAAGAAGAGGTGCAATACTGTCATTTGCGACAACATGGATGGACCTCAAGATAACTTTGCTAAGCGTAATAAGCCAAACAGAAGTAGTTGAAAATCACATGATATCACTTATATGTAAGATATAAACTTAAAAGCAACAAATGCACAGGACAAACAAATAAAAACTCCTGGACATGGACAATAGACTAGTGGTTACCAGAGAGTATGGGGAAGAGGAGGAGGGAGGTAGATGGGGTAAAAGAGTCAAATATATAGTAACTGAAAGAAATCTAACTGTGAGTGGTGGACACATAGTGCAATGTGTGTGTGTGTGTGTGTGTGTATGTGTGTGTGTGTGTGTGTGTGTGTATATATATATATATATATATATATATATATATGCCTTACTGCTAAATTGTACACCTGAAATTTACTGGAATTCATTACCCAATGCTACCATATTTTTAAAAAGAAGGGCAAATAATTTTAAAAAATAAAGGCTTCAAAGTATAAATGAATGAATGAATGAATGAATGAATGACATCGAATCAGGATTTGGGGCTTTTAGCGATAGTATTTCATACATTTAATGTTGATTTTTGTATACGTGTGTCACTCTGCAAAGACAACCTTTTCTCCAGTTATCTAAAGGCAATCTTGGTTTAGCTTTCTGTCTCCTAACCACATTGATTCTGTTTTCAGTAGAAATGTGGTTTGTGTTTGTGTGTTTGTGTGTGTGTAATCATGTTACAAATATAGGATTATATTATTTCATTGTGCATGGAAGCATTACTCATGGAGGGCATGGTTTCACAGATCTCAGTGATGGATCATCTGGAATATTCTAGTCCAAGAGTCACAAAACCACCTACAGCTGTTACTTTGAAACTTTGAGCTATCCACTTTGTGCTGTTCCCTCATAACTAGTGGTAGTATGTTGCTTCTATTTTATGTGGATTGTAGCTGCTTTTCAAGTGGCCGTGAGAGACCCTTCAATATAGGATATGTAGTTAGGAGTATTTGGGCTAACATAGGATTTTGCTTACGTCTAAGGGTTCCAACATTCGGCGAATGTGTCATGCCTTCAATTATGAATTCTTGCTCCAGAACTGGGTATCCAAGCCTAGAAATTAGAAGGCTTTTAAAATTTGCAATTAGTTTTGGAGGATTCTCAGAGATGATTAAACTGTAGGAAAATAACATCTATGAGAAAAGGACAAAAGAGTCTAGAGTCACCTAATAATGTGAAACTCTAATATGAAGGACTATTATTTTGAGCAGTTCACAAAACAATTCATTGGAGTACAGAAAGAAAACACTGAAACATCAATATATTTATTTTTCTCATTCTTTTAAAATTTTTATGTTGGAGAATTTTAATATGTATGTATTATAATGTATATATAGTATAATGCATAAAGTATACATGCACAATAGTCCATGTATATAATCTACAAGTACATATACATATACTGGGGCCCATGCTCAAAAATTTCCTTTTTTACAGATAAGAACGTGCAAGTAAAAATTTTATTTAGAGGACTATATGCATCTCTTCTTCATCATAAGGGTGTTTTAGTGTTTTAGGGGAGATGGGATTGGTTTAAGTGGGAGCATAAGAGATTCAATTAGATTCATTTTATTTTAAAAGAACAGTACTTATTGATGATACAACATATATTCATATTCAACAAATATTTTCTGAGTATGACCTATATAACAAAAAATGCCCCAGGCTCTGGGAATATAATGGTGAAATTAGACAGTCACAGTCATTGACTTTATCATGCAATATAGGAAGGCAGTTGTCAATCGAATAATTGTATATTTAAATATCTCATCAAAAACAGATAAGTATTATGAGACAGATCACAGCAGGCTACAAGAGAATAAATCAAAGCACTTTATTCTGAGGTTTTTGAGAAAGGTTACCCTGAGGAAGTGACATTTAAGCTGGGGCCTGTGGGACTGATGGAGTGGTTGACTTGTGAAGAAGAGAGAAGCACCTAGATGGAAGGAGGGCATGTGTGAAGGCCCTCAGGGGGCATATGGTGAGTGAAGGGCATTGCCACACAGGGACAGGTTCTCAGACATAAGGGAGGCTTCAGAGATGGGTCTGCCTAACAGAGAGATGGAGTGCAGGTTAACTGACCGCAGGAGCTCTGTCCTCCTTTGATTCTAGGGGGAAAAAATCATAAACTAGTTGGAGGTACCAGAGGGCCACAGGAGACAGCAAGAAGGTACTGGCTGAGAGGCTAGGCACAATTGGAACATTGCGTTCTACCCCAGAAACATTTCCAGAAACCTCAGGCAGTGCTCTCTGTGTGGCCCTCTTAGCATCATAACTGATAAGGGTAAAAGGCGTTGTGTCTTCTATGCCTGAGCTACAAAATTGAACCTTTCCTTTTGGATTGCCATGAGAATTTCATGAGCAGTAGTCAGCTATAGGGCTTAGTAGTGTGTTGTGATCATGTATCTCCCTGAGCTATTTGAAACAAGAGAGTGTATGCGCTATCCTTTTGGCAAAAGCAGAGGGTTTGGCGATAAGGTAAATGAAGTAGGTCCAAGGGTAATTGCAGGAAACGGGGCTGTGGCTCCAGGCTGCAGAGAAGCTAAGTGGGAGGGCACTATTTGACGGTCCATTGTAGCTGTGCCTACCCAGAGGAGGGGAGGAGGACAAAGGATACCAGAGTTGGACACTGAGCATGAAAGAGGAGTGAGAGACACAGGAAGTGCTCCCGACCAGCGAGGGCGGAAGGCAGCAAGGTCCCCAGCGCCAAGAAAGAGGCCAGAGGAGGCGGTGCGGGCCCCACCCTCTCCCCTCGCAGGCGCTGGCGCGAGACGTTGCGCGGCAGCAGCGGCGGGCGCGAGCTGCAGCTGTCAGGCCACCGAGGTCCAAGCTGCCCCACTGAGGACGAGGAGGCAGCAGAAGTAGTAACGGTGTATCTGAGAAGCTGGCCTGTTGGCGCGCAGAGCTGACTGCCTGACGCCCGCGGCTCTCTCTAGTCTCTGTTCCATTGTGTCGGGTAAGGTGCCACTGCGTGGGCAGGGAGCGCGGCCAGCAGTCAGGATCCGGGAGGCCGAAAGGTGGGGGTGGGGGGCCTGGGGAAAGACGGAGAAAGGGAGGTCTAGGTGATCCCTGGGGGCACTCGCACCTTGAGACAGGGGCCTTGGAATTGCAGGGGTAGGAGTTGGGGGCAGGTGACGACGGAGGAGGCGTTGCTGAGTAATCCGAGCTGCTGCCGGAGCTGTGCAGTGAGGCGCAGGGCTCCGTGGGGAGCGGGTGTGGCTCAGTGCGCATGCACCACAGCCGCTGGTTTTAAGCGCTGGGAGTGAGGTGAAAGGACCTCGGTCTCAGGTAGTTGAAACTATGCGTGAAATCTCACTTTCTAGATCCCCAATGATAACTTGTTAGCTCTACAAAATGAATCCAGTGCGTCAGAAGACTTCCCCGCTAGGACCCCCTCCCGCAAGCATCAGGCTGTAGTGGAAACAACCTACCATTTAAGGTAGAGGGTCTCAAAGATCCAATTATTTCTTATTTGTATTGATTTCTGCACAGATTAAAGAAAGTCTCGCCTAGTTCTCCAGTGCAGGATTAACAAATATTGTGCGAGGAATTAACAGTGAGTTGAGTAGCATCAACCAGCGTGTCACCATATGAGGGACTTTCCCCACAGCTCCAACCATGGCTCCTCCCCTGTGCAGATTGCCACCATGGCCACTCTCATCCACTGCCTAGCCTTCTCCTGCTGTTCTTCCCCCACCTCTAGCTCTGCAGTACACATTCCTTTCAAGACTCACTCCCAAACAATCTGCGCTATGGCTTTGAGCATCATTCCACCCATGACAATTGAACTGACGTCGCCGATTTGCTTTTCCATCTCTTCATTATCACACTAAAATGTACTATTTTCAAAGGTTCAACCTCTTTCTCGACATTGAACTGCCTCCTCCCCCATCTCTCCCTCCATTCCCAACTAAATACAATCAGTTTAATTCAATCAGTTTAATCTGGCACAGCAGATTCAGGTTTCAAGTGTGATGAAGAACAAAGAAAGCCAATGAGTATGGGTTGCACGAATTCTTAATTCACATTACTGTCCCAGACTTAGACTTTAATTGGGGGTAAGGGGAGTGAATAAGCTATCATTAGAGAATGCTTGTTAATCTATTTGAGGGAGTAGAGTAAGAAAAGGGAATTGCATCTCTAGGATATTTGAGTCACTTAAAGCCAGATCTGTCTCTGAATAGGACCAGAATCAGAATAAACAATTTAGGCCAAATGCTAACCTGATATGGGACTAACCTGATATGGAGGGATGGATAAGGAATTTGACTTTCCTATTAAATGTACTTAGGGTTATCAAAGAATTATTTTGCCTACTTAATGTTATCTTCTTTCAAGGTTTGACAAATTTGGCATATTCTGGGGGAGGAAAAATTGTTTGATTTGCCTTTATACTGTGCTAGTTCTTTTTAATTTAAGTATGTGCTAAAGGATATCACACTCATTTCAAACAATGATTTTGATAGTGGTGGGATGCCAGTAACCACTGAAAACACAAAGTGGAAATAATTTTTCCCTTGGTTTTGATAGGAATGGAGAAATTTCTATATTTATTTTTAAAATGTGAGGGAACAGGGAGGGAAATGAGCATTTCCACCAACTTTCAACAAGTGGAATTCCTATTAAGTCCTGCCTAGAAAGTGATCCAGATAAGTCCATAACTTCTGCTCTTTAGTCACCTTACAAATAATAGTATTTGGGCATCTTATAGAACTGTGTATCTATTGTACCTTGGCATCATTTCAGAGGCATTATTTCTGGACACCTACCTAAACAGTTAATGAACAAATATTTATCGATCAGCCATATGGAGGACCCTGGTGCTACATGCTGAAGGGGCTTCAAAGACATATACAAACAAGGGCCTTATTATCCAGGAATTTAAAATTTGGCTGTGTCGCAAAAACATACTTGGGAAAAAAGTTGTGTTAACAAAATAAGGCAGTATAATGATACTCTCAGCTGTAAGCCATGAGATGTGAAGCTTATATGTTAATTTGTAAACTTGCCGATAAGTCCTTGCCTGAAACATGTATGCATTTCCAACAGTGCCTACACCTAGTGAGTGCTCAAGCGATTAAGCTTTGCAAAGTAGATTAGGTAGGGAGAAACCAGAGGTGGAGAGAAAAGAGCCAGGAAACTTTCATGATAGATGCAAAGAGATGTGGGCCAAAATGAGGATGGCAGCAGAGGACTGGAAAAGGATATTCCAAGGAAAAATTAGCAGGATTTAGTGACTGAAGGTGAGGAGACAAGCCTAAAGTGTATTCATTTCTATCTCCTGTGAACAAATGGGAGTTGGAGACAGCAGAGAAGTCAGAGGGTCACCTTAGTAAGAACACAGCACACAATAGGCACTCAAATGTTTTCACAAGCATCAGTGGCAGGATTGGACCAGAAGACCCTTAAAGTCCCTCCAGTGCTGAGGTTCTGTGGTATATGCAGATGCTCAAAATTGTCGAGAAACAAAGCATTCTCAAATATGGAAGAAAAAGAAAAAGAATCTTTGTCCTCCCACTGGCAAGCCCTTTCTGAGAAGGGTTAATACCAAGTCGCAAGGACCCCACCAGCGAATGAAAGGAGGTAGAGGAACAAGAGGAACAAAAATCTCAATCCAAAAATTTCAGTAAATGTTTACAAACCTTTGAAAACTTTGTTATTTATTGCCCCCCCCCCCCAGATCCTGTAAGTTAAGTAGGGCATGTATTATCAGCTCTATGTTTATACAGGAAGATGTTGGAACACAGGAAGATCAAGTGACCTGCCCAAGTTCATAAAATAAATAAATGAGAAAGCAGAGATGAAGACTCTTGTCTCCTGTTTGCTGCCAGCCCAGTGCATTTGACACTGAACCACATTGCTTTACCTCCCTTTCTCCTGGTATAGTGTCTATGTAACCAGAAGTTATATGTGTACATGATCACAAAGGGGATGCACAAGCAACTGAAGCATTATCTCAAATAGTTATTAATATTTCTTCATTATTCCTGGAGCTGAGTATTTGGTTTCCGTACACAGTCAGTCTTTGACCCATTATCTGAGTGAATCCACAGCTGGGAAAGTAGAGTTAGTGAGTTGTTTAATGATATGAACACCTGTGTGTTAGGAATTTAAGGAAGCTCTTTTGACATGGACCCTTAATACTTTCAGTATTGTGCTCAAGATTGTACTTCCTTTGTTACTCTTTTAAATGAGAGTTCAAGAGTTCTGCTCTGTAAGATTATCCAGTATAAAAAATAAAGAAGTGTGCTATCACTTGTTTCATCCCCATTTAAAAAAATGTTACTTGAGCTAGTTCTAAAGACAGCAGTTTGAAAGGAAAAAAAAGGACAAAAATCAAGAATTATGGGAAACTTGAGAATTTTTAGAATAGATATAGACTAAGAAGGAGGATAAAGCCTATCAATTTAAAAGACATTGTTTAAATTAATAATTACTAATTTATATTTCTAATAAATCCCTTGTTATATGTTTTATCTGTATTTGAAAAAAATAACAAGATTATTAAGCAGCAGAGATTTCTTTAAAAGCTTCTTTATTCCTTAGTAAGAAAGAACACTCAATAAATGTGGGGACTGTTTTTATTTTTAGACCTGTACTCTTGATACTGATTAAATAAGACTCTTGGCATAATTAACTATAATGTTAAATGAAATTGTGTTTGAATTTAATAAAGCCAGCTAAATACCAAAACCTATGTTCAAGACAGATGATCAAAACAAATGAGTAAAATAATTTACCAAGAGAATATATTGTAAGCAGGGAACCCACAAACATAATTATTTCTTCTCCAGTCTTGTGGAATCAAATATGGAGACAAATTCAAAGCAGATTTGTGAGTGCACTAGTAATGTCTTGGAGATGAGAACATTGGTAGCTATAAAAAGAAGGAATTTCATCTCTGAGATAGAATTTCAACATATCTTAGACAACTCTATGATTTCCCTTTCCTGAATATCACCTACTTTCTTTAATTAACTTTGAATGGAGAGACAATATAAAACTTTAAAATTCATATAAAGTACACTCAAGTTGGGCCAAGTTAAAGTTCTTGCAATAAAACTATTTTGTCCATGTTAAGCATTTGTAGCATTTCTTAAGTATATTTGTAAAAACACATTCTCTGTAGGAAAGTTGAGTTTTTTTTTTCCTGATGAGTATATTTATATAGAGAGACTTAACTTTATTTTATCATAGATTTTTTAAAATAATCTTTCTTGATTTGTTTTTTAGACCTCTCAAAAAAGAATAAAACAACAAGAAAAAGACAAGATCGTGACAAAGACCCACTTGGGTAGGTTTATATTTTATACTCAACTGGGTAGGTATATATATATATATATATTTTTTTTCATTTAATATCCTAAAAATGAATGTTTCAAAAAATATATAGTTAGTACACATGCACACCAATATAATTTTAATGACTACTGAGTTTTTTTTCTTTTTAAAATTACATTTCAAATGTGTTTGCCTCCAGAGGCTCTTTTGTATGTGCTTTTTTGATGAGTGATTAATTTTCATCTCTTCGGGTCTCTCGCATAAATAACACCCAATTAACATCATCATTGTTGAGTTCCCACAATGGACTTAGTGTGGAAATACCTAACAGAATCTAGGACAAAGTAGTCATTTGGTAAATATTTGATCTTTTTATCTTAAGATGCATTCTAGGTATTTCATGTATAGACATGTTGTGGAGGTAACAAGAAGAGTTTGGTATAATTATTATCACTTTAGAGTTTACAGTATGTTTCTTTAGTACTAGTATGGAATTACAGCCTAAATCTTAAAGTTAATAACCTATTCAAGATTTTCTTCCTGAATGATAGCTGTTACATTGGTACCAGTCAACTATCATCAACCTAAGTGCTATTGATCCATGAAGAAAAGATTATGGAAGATCCTTTACTTGTGAGGGTATCTGAATCAATGCAAGTATAATGGGGCAAATGCTGAAAGAAACTTGACCTTTTTCTCTTTTCCAAGTTCTGGAGTCCAGTTTAATTCTAGTCCAAACCTCTACTGACAATTACAGCTAATGCAGGCTTCTCTTCTCAATAATGTTTGGGTCCATCAGGAACAGACATTAAACCCTAAAACAATTTCATACTATTTGCCTCTTGTTTGGAACTTTTCAAACCAGAAGCTAGAATGGTTACCTATTTGAGTAGAATTCCTGTTCTAGGCTCTCTCATCTAAGAGAGAACAGGGTCTTAACTGAACCAAATTGCAGCACCATCTGCTAATCTGTTTACTCATGGCATTCAGCCATTTTCCTGGCACAGGTAAGAGACCTCAGTAAAACAAGACCTATTTTCCCCTCTTATGCAAAATTAGCTTTATTCCTTCTGCTGTACTGATTCAGTTAATGAGTATGAATCAAGAAAAACTAAATTAGAAGGCCTCATAATTCAGAGAAATTTACTCTGAAGTTGATTTCAGTTTCAGGTTTAACTGTTTTCCCTCCTGCTTTTTCTTTTATTTTCTGGTTCTCTAGGTTATAAACTCCTTCCTCCCCATCTGGTGCTGCAGCAATGAGTGGGAAATCCCTGCTCTTAAAGGTCATTCTCTTGGGTGATGGTGGAGTTGGGAAAAGCTCGCTTATGAACCGTTACGTAACCAATAAATTTGACTCCCAGGCTTTTCATACCATAGGGGTAGAGTTCTTAAATCGAGATCTGGAGGTAGATGGACGTTTTGTAACTCTCCAGATCTGGGACACTGCAGGGCAGGAACGTTTCAAGAGCCTTAGGACACCGTTCTACAGAGGAGCAGACTGCTGCCTCTTGACCTTCAGCGTGGATGACCGGCAGAGCTTCGAGAACCTGGGTAACTGGCAGAAAGAATTCATCTACTATGCAGATGTGAAAGACCCTGAGCACTTCCCTTTTGTAGTTCTGGGTAATAAGGTAGACAAAGAGGATAGGCAAGTGACTACTGAGGAGGCACACGCCTGGTGCATGGAGAATGGGGATTACCCTTATCTAGAAACAAGTGCCAAAGATGATACTAATGTGACAGTGGCCTTTGAAGAAGCTGTCAGGCAGGTGTTGGCTGTAGAGGAACAGCTGGAGCATTGCATGTTAGGTCACACTATTGACTTGAACAGTGGCTCCAAAGCAGGATCTTCATGCTGTTAAAAATAAAAAGCCTTTTAAAAATATACCCAAAATTGGTCATTTAGTCATATAAGAATTACTGTGCCCCTCTAAGAGTGCACACACACACACACACAAAAGGGTAAGAGATCAGACTGTAATGTTAATGAGAGCCTTTCAAAGTGAAGTTGTAGAGCAATTTTTTAAAAAGCACTTTATTAAGCCAAGTGTATTTTGTGTGATTTCTGCTATTTCCTTCTTGTGTGTATCAGGACATTTCAGAAAGCTTTAGTCCTGAGAAATTTAAATACTTTTCAAATCACAGTTAAAACTTAGAGCCCAGAAACATGAAAGAATTAAAGAACTATAGCTATTCCTTAAAAACATTCCATTAATCAACTAACAACTGTCACCATCGACTCTTGCCAAGAAGTTTCTGACATGTCCGCCAAAGGGGGGAAAATAATACTTTGAGCAGTAAAAATAATAATGCAAATGAGGATGTCCCAAGTTTGAATTATAAGGAGGTTGTAATGATTAGGAATGCAAAAGTATAATGATTTATACTGCCTTGTTTAAATCCTCATGTATGGTTTGCTCCCATCTGAGCTTTTCAAAACATACTATCTCAATAAAAGAGACACTAGTGACACTGGAAATCGATTATACTCCTTGTCTTTAAAGTAACAGGGTACTCGGGAATGGATTATGTTTAAATATGCCAACCACCCTTGCAGATAATTGGTTGGTCTGCTTTTACTTCATAAGTCTACTTTTGCTGCACAGGGATGTTGCTTTTCTCACAACCCCTTATCAATTTAGCAGTGCTGCTTAGTATATGGCTTTGGATGCAGTGCTCTCTGCTCATAATTTTGATGGTCCTTTGTTCTGCCATGCTGTACTTTCATAGAAGCCTTCAGAAAAGATTGGGGGATAATGGGCACTTCTCACAAGGTTCCTTAATTTGAATATTTATTGTAGAAGAAGAAACTGATTTCTTGTATGTTGTACTGTATGTTCAGATGGCCAAAGCGGGACATTGAAAGTAACAAGAGAGCAGACTTTAACCCAGTGTTAGAATGATTTTCTCATACTTAGAGTTGTCTAGTGGAATGAACTGCCTTAATAGTGAACTCCCTTCCAGTAAAAAATATTCAAGAAGATGCTGGATGACCATCTGTTAAAATAGCATAAAAAGAATTTCTGTACTGGCTAGATGTTTGGTTTAATGCCCCTTCCGCTTTAACTTCTCTAAATCTATAAGCTACAAACTACATTTCAGTGCCGTGTTATAGTTAGATGTATCTTAAGACAACAGCTAAGACTATGGATAGAGACTTTAAAAATGCTCAAATTATTCTGGGATTAGCATTTAACAGCAACTACACAGCTCTGTCTTTTGCTTTTGCACTGTGGCAGGAGAAATTCTTGAGATCTGAGTAATCACTATGTGCCCTGGTATAAACATCGTATTAAAATACAAAATTGATTTGTCAAATTTTGATTACCATGACTACCAGCTATCTATATGTAGTCTGGTTCTTGTCAGTTGATCTGTTTGTCCTGCATAGCTTTTAATCTATACTTAAAAAAATATCTATGATAAAAAAAATAGTGATCCAAGTTAATGAGGGACAGTTAAAAATGACCCCAAAAAGAGCTCTGGGCTAGGGAAGGGGTGGGAGCTTTTACAGGAATAGAGCCTAGAACTCTCCATTGTAACCACATATGAAATCAGCCTTACATGGGGGACCCTATGTGCTTTAAGAACTCTGGGACCTTTTGGCCACATAAACAACTAGAAGACAATATTTCAACCCAGTCATACTTAGTATTCTCAATTTAAATGTAATCCTAACCCCATTGTCCAACTAACTTTGATGTCAGAAGTAAAAGCCAGAACTGGAACCCCACAGCTCTTAAGTATTGGTCCCTATCCTGCCTATGCCTATAGCCAGCCACACTGGTTTCCAAGTTCTGTGATCATTTTGCTACAGTTGTGTTAGGGTGAAAATCTGTATATTAGCACTGTTAAATGCTAATTGTTTTTAAGTGCATGAGACCTGGGGCCTTCTCTTTCTACTTGCACTCTGCTTATAATAGTTTCTATTTGTAGATCTCAGGCCTTCATAAAGACCTCCATCCACTCATGAAAGTACTTACCTCTATTAGAATGGCATGTGGTCATTTAAGTAAAAAAAAAATTATGTGAGTATCCCATTCATAACTCTCCTGTCCATCTAAGACAAGTGTTAATTTTATTGGGAGGTCAGCTGTAGCCCCTTTCCTTTTAGCCATACCAACTTGTTTTCTGCCAAATCACTACAACTATCATAATGAAAGCACTTAACATTACATGACAAAATCAGTGTCATTTTGGTGAGTAACACTCAGTGCGGTGCTGATGTATAATTTGGGTGAGATTAAAATACACCAAAGGCTGAAATTTGAGTACCAGGAACAATGCATATAAGCTTAGAAATTGTGCAGTGCAGTATTTTCAAGGGTTTTTTTTTGTGAACACTAGATTTTTTGAATAAGATATTTCTAATTGGAACTACACTGTTTTTCAATAGTCCATTAAAATATCATACAGAATATTTATTTAGTTTATTTTCATGTATTTGGCTAACATTCAGGGAGCCACAGATTCCATATGTCTTCAGTGAATTGATAAATTTCAGGTTAATTTGTGCCTGCCTCAGCCATCTCTACTCTGAGGTATTCCAGAATCCTCTTGTTGCAGGTGCTGCTAAAACTCAAAATTGTGTATCAGATATTTTGTTTCAACTGTAAAAAGTCCTGTGTTAAAGTAAATAAAAAGTGCATTCTGAATAACCAGTATACACTGTTTGTGCTTCTTCTCTCCCTCTCTCTTTTTGAGCAACTGGTAAACTTGACAGACAGTGCTCATTAATCAAGTCACTCAGGCTGCACTGCATGTGGCCTCTGGATCACTTTTCTTTTTTCATGTGGTGATCCACGCAGCCACTATTTAGTGAGCTCTTCTACTGATTGGGAAACAAACTCAAAAGATTAAGGTGGCGAGGTTCTTTTATTTTATGCCACTTTTTAATGCATGAAGAGTATTGGGACTGGAAATTGAATATTGACTCTCCACTTTATTTCTTCATTAAAAATTAAGGCAAATTAAAACATCACAAAATATAAACAATATACATTTTCCCTTTATTTTCTTGACTGGTATACTGTACAGATCTTAGGAAACATGAAAATATAGGTGAAATAAGAAAACAAAGGATAATTTTGTTAAATATTCTGTTCACTTCCTTCTCAAATATTATACTTTAAAGATTAGCATCCAATGGATTGAATGTCCATAGTGGTAACTTTTAAATTACAGACTCAAATCTCTCCACAGCACAGAACATCATTATGTTGATTCCATCTGTCACAAATTTAACCCTCTTCTCTCCTCCCTCTACTTTTGCCTGTCGAAACTTTGGACAGTCGAAATTACAGTGGGAAAAAAACAGAATTTTTACCACATGTACTGTTTCCATCTCTGAGGATAATCATTTAACAAATTATTGGACCCTGCTTCAAATATTGCACCTGAAATCCTTTTGATTAGGCTATGATGATGAAACTTTTAGGCTCTAGAAGATCGTAGATTTATAAGTCTCTTAAGAATGGATTTGCTCATCCAAAGCTGATATTTTAAAAGCAGAAAACTAGCTGTCTTTGCTGTTTTTCCTGATTCATAGCTCAGCAGGAATCTCCTTCTCTTGATGCCTTAAGAAATAGTAAGAATCTCATTTTAGGGAAACAGTTTGGCTACAGTCCTTCCAGAAAATAGAGAGTGTGGACTAGATGGTTTCTCCTCAATTCTGTAATTGAATTTTTTAAACACTAGAAGTTTAAGGCATTGGTTCCAATAATTTCAATATAGAATTTGAGGTGGGCATCTCTACTTTCATTTGAATTAGTTGGGGTAGTTCTAATTGCAATAGTTTTTTTTTTTTACTTCGATGATCTAGATAATCATTTCACTTTTTTCTCTCCTTGCTACGGAGATATAGAATTTATTACAGTGGAGTACTTTTCCTACTCTTGATTTTAGGGCAGGTAAACTGTGATATCCCTTTTGATAAAATATTAATGTATGTGCATAAGTTTTTCCAAATTAGTCTCTTCTTTTTCCCCTGGTTTTATTGAGGTATAATTGACAAATGAAATTGTATAGACTTAAGGTGTTCAACTTGATAATTCAATATATGATTACACAGTGAAATAATCACCACAATCAAGCTAACTAATGTATCCATCACCTCACAATTACCTTTTTTTTGCTGTCTTTTTAATTTCCACAAGTTATCATCACCAGTAAAGCCTTCATTCTTTACACGCTTTTTAAGAAAAGAAAGGGATAATGATAGAAGCTAGGCATATCTAAAGAAAGAAAGGTTATTAAATGTCTCCTTATTGATATATTTGCAAAAACTGGTAGGCAAGGATCTGCCTTTTATTTTGCTGGTGGAGGTGATCATGCTTGTGCAAGTTTTGTTTTGTTTTGTTTATTTGAGGGGGTGAGGAGTTAGTTACTTAGCTCTTTTCCAGTGGGACTAAGTGTCTTCACAGCTCAAGATGTGAAGGAATTGTCACATTTAGTCATATAGGAACTGCTGCAGTGATCTGTTTGACTTCGTAAATTGTTTTGTCTTCTCCAAGGCAACACAGAAAATTTTGGTTGAGCTATATTTAAGTGCCTTTTTAAATGGTGGGTTTTGTGAATACAAGTATGTGTATTTTTCAGTCATCTGTCAATTCCTTTCATACTCTATGAATTATAGATAATGTGTAATGAGTGTCACCATAGCACTCCTGAATTTTAGTCAGACATGCCAAGCTGTGCTTCTTTTACTTAATCGATTAATAAAAAGAAATTGAGAAATGCTGCCTTAATGAAAGAAATAGCTCTTAATTCAATATTAGGTATGTTGATTAGAATAAAAATACAAATCATGCCTTCCTGTGGTGCATCATGAGGAAGCTACAGAGAGGCTTATCTCTTCTCTTTTCTCTTTCATTTTTCCTGGCTGCCTTATAAACAGCATATCCAAGGCTGTGTCCTGTAATATATTGCTTAATATAGAACCTGTTGGTAGATGAAGAAGTGTTGGTATAACATTTGAATCATCTTTTTTTTTCATTTGTTTCCAATGGGAAAACATTGTCACCCATAAATACTTTAATACTTTGTCTTTATTTTTTTTCCTAATTACAAAAGTTATACATGCCCATGGTAAAAAAAAAAGGAAAAAGAAAGAAAAAGAAACAGAATAGCAAAATAAAGGAAAAAAGTCATCTGTAATCCTATTACCCTGAGGTAACCAGATATTTATACTACTTTTTAATGTGTATTTGAATATATGTATATAATAAAATAGATGTCATATTACATGCACTGATTATAATTTTTCACTTAATAATAAGGGACTTTTCTCTAAGTCACTATATATTCTTCTAGGAATTATATTTATGCTTGCATGATATTCTATCTATTGCAAGATTTACCATAATATTGTAACCAAACACTTACTGCTAGACATTTAAGTTGTTTTCCAACTGTCTCCTTTTTATAAAATAAAGCAGCAGTGAACATTCTTAATATTATTCTTAATTCACATATCTGTTTATTTCTTATAAGTAAAATTCTGGCTCAAAGTGTATGAATATTTTTATTGCTTTTAATATATAGTGGTGAAGTGCCCTCTAGGAACTTATCCCAAATTACATCAACACTAGTAGAATAAGAGGAGGCCTATTTTTCTAAACATTCATTCGGTCATAGAAGATTATCTCCTTTTTAAACTACATTTGCCCAATTTAATGGATGAGAAATGAGCTCATGTTTTGATTTGCATTTCTTTCACTCTTTGAGAGTAAATAGTTGTTCGTGTATTTGTTGACCCTTTTTTTCTTGAATAAATAACCCATTCTAGTCCTTAGCCTATTTGTAGTGGGGAACATTCATTTTTTAATTGATTTCTAGAAATTCTTTATATGTATAATGTATACTAACCTTTGATCTTATCCATATTGCTGGTTTCCTGCAATTTTCTCCCATAGCTCTTCCCTTTTAACTTTGTTTATGATATATTTTTTAAATTATTGAAAGGGTAATATGCTAAGAAAATAGAAAACTAGGGAGGAGAAAAGAAATGTCTATTTGATCCATCCTTTGTTCCTCACCATATTTGAGACTATTTAGTTATTTTCATTTGGAGAATTATAAGTCTAAACTTGTGTCACTAGGATTAAAAAATGGTAGAAAACAAAATACTCATTCACCCAGCTTCTTTAACTGCACAATGTCAAATGGCTTGTTTGATTTGGGTTTATTGTTTTGTTTTGTTTTGTTTTTCAGTGTAGTAAAACTTATTTTTTCATTTTTATTTTTTTCAATTACAATTGACATTTGATATTATATGTTTCAGGTGTGCAGATAGTGGTCAGACATTTATATAACTTATGAAATGATGCCCCCGATAAGTCTAGGTGAGTGTTGTTATTTTTAATGAACAGATTATTCTGAAATCTTATATGAATAAAATGATAGTAATAGTTTAGCTATCCCACAAGGGGGCAATGAAGACCTGTTAGTGTTCTCCCATAGACTAAACATGGAGACCACAGATTGATAGAGCTGAAGGGGCACCTCAGAATCATCTATGTAGTCCATCCAGAAAAATGGAAATCTGGATGAGTGAAATGACTTGTTCAAGATCACAAAGCTAGTTAGTCAGAGAGCTTAGTCCTAGGTACTTTCCAGTGTACTATTCTGTGATTTAGTTAAATTGATGTAAACTATAAACACATACATTTTTTCCGAGTTTTTAATTTTGTTTTGCATTTTGAAATAAGACTCACATAACAACATTAACCTTTTTTTAAAGTGTACAATTCAGTGGTATTTAGTCTATTCACAATTTTATAAGCACATACATTTTAATCTGGATTCAAATCCCAGTCCCACCAGTAAATAGGTGTTATTACCTTAGGCTAGTTATGTAACCTTTCTCAGCTTCAGTTTCTTCAGCTCGCCTAAGTAGAAAAATGATGTCTTCCTTAACAGGTTGTTGTAAGGATTACTAGAAATAATATGCACAAGTGTCTTGCAATGTGCTTGGCATAGAGTAGATGAGAAATAAATTCTTTTTTTGCTTCAAGATATTAATCAGCTGCTTCCCATCTAGTATTAGCATATTTATTTCACATTAAGAATAAAAATAGATTCCAGAATAGATTTTTCTTTTCTTATGACTATTACTGCATTATCTATATTGAATTTTAAATGTGCTCAAGAGATTAAAAATTATTTTAAAATAAAAACAACATAGGTTCTTGTGACATAATTGGCAAAGGATTGCAGTATTTGATAGATGCAAAGATCCTTTTTTAAAACCGACAAGTTTCTTAGAGGAATTTTGAAAAATGGAAGATAATTTCATTTTAGGGGTGAGGTACAGAAAACATGGTGATGTGTGTGCTACTTTAGATCAAATTTTGGAACTGACTTAAGAAAATGACACCAGTCCCCTCTTTTTATAGATATTAAAACTGAGGAACAGAGAGGTTAAGCAAATTTCTGAAGACCCACACAACTAGCCAGTGACAGATCACACCGTAGAGCTTTCATCTCCAGCTTCGCAATCCAGTGCTATTTCAACACACCTCACTGGCTAAGGCCAGGGGTTTTTTTTTTTCAAAATTTTCAGCTTCCTTGAGGTATAATTGACATATAACATTGTGTAAGTTTCACTGAATTACTATTTTGTTGCTGTTGTCGTTATGGTGAGAACATTAAAGTTCTATCCTCTTAGCAACTTTCAAGTATACAATACAGTATTATAAACTGTAGTTACCATTATGTACAACACGTTCCTTCAAATTTATTCATCTTATGTAGTTTGGGAGATGCAGAAGACATAGGCATGAGTAAGGAATGAAACCAGAGAGGCAAAGACATGAAAAGCAAAGTTCTGAGCAGAGCAGGGTTCAGGCTTCACACAGTAGAAGGGAAAGAAGCAAGTAGCTCTTGCCTGGGAGAAATTTCTTTAGAATCAGACATGTTTTTATTACTCCTCCTAAGAAAGCAACCCTAGGAGCTACTGAGAAGGTATGTCTCTCCAATAGCCCTTGCCTAATTGAATAAACAGAAGCTACTGAAAATTGTTGAAATCAGAGCTACTGGTTTTTGTTAGCATTCCAAGCCTTTAAAGGTCTAATTTAAAATTAACCAAATTACTAAAATCTAAGCATCTCTAATAAGAACAAAGAAAGAGATAACTGATGAAGAATTTTCATTAAAAAATACAATCCTTCAGTTTCACATTCTTTTAATTTATTTTATATAGAGGCACAATAAGAAAAATAGTTATTGGCAATTGTGAAAGTTGTGGATTAATTATATAGCAGTTGTTAGCTTTTATTATTAGCTTTATCTCAGGCAAATAAGCTTTTTGATCTGTAGTGTTATTTAGATTGCCATGGCTTTGTCCTAATGAAAAAAATTTGTGACACATTAAACTGAACTGGAGAGTTATTGTCTCTCTGCCTAGAGTACTTTTTTATTGTATTTTTTTCTAAAATACCTTAGTTACAGTAGTAAAAACTGATTTATCTAACATTCTGGCCGAAATTTTTCTTAACTTGCATTTAAACCCTTCAATATTATAATGAGCATTAATATTTGTAAAGATTATCCATAAACATTGTAGGAGGTTAATTACTTACTGGATCATCAAAGGAAAAAAAGAAATATTATTGTTCAGTCTATTCCATTATGGAAAACAAGTATTCCATGTATAATGTATATGAGTATGGTTTGTATGGTAACATAAACCACAATACTCTACATCCCTGGAATGGAAAGTTCATTTTCCTTTCTTCTCTCCTTCATCTGTATTTTACAACAGAATCTAATTTCAGAAATAGTAGAAGGTTTCTCGTCAAGATAGAAGAGTAAGTAAATGCTACACTTGTCTCCTTTCACAACTACATCAAAATTTAAACTACATCAGGCATCACTGGCAGTTGCCTGAAGTCTAGCTGAACAGAAGTTCTACAATAGGGAACACACAGAAGAGACCGCCTCAAGGTTGGTAGGAGGGGCAGAGATGTGGAACATGTTGGTCCCAAATCCTAATGTGGCAGTTGAGAATCAGGAGGGATATCTTGGCTGCAGAGTAGGGGCACAGGAGTGAGGGGTCCAGGCCCCACACTGCACTCCCCAACTCAGGGTTCCAGTACCAGGAAGAGAAGTCTCTACAATTTCTGGCTGTGAAAATGAGTTGAGATTCTTTCTCAATGAAACAGAGGGCAGTTGAAGTTGCAGACATACCTCTTGAGGGGCCTGCCTGCAGACTTACTCACTGATGGACTCACTCATTCTGTGCTCCTGTGTTGGGGCAGCAGCTTGAAAGCTGCCAGGGACATACAGGGAGGAACTAATTGTCTGGCTCCAGGGTGAAGACTATAGGGGCAGTTTTCTTCCAGACAAGTGCTGGCAGAGGATATTGTTCTGTTGTTGAGCCCTCCCCACTCCTGGTGAGCAGACACAGTCAGCCACAATAGCTGAGTCTCCATCAACCTGGCTAAAACAAGTCGCCCCACCCTGGTGATTCCCCGAGACCCTGCTCTACCCAACTTGTGGAACCACCCAGCTGGCTTCTAGTGGTTTTTCCATGCAGAGAGGCTCATGCTGCAGCCTCTCCTAAAATCTCTCAAAGGTTCACAAAACCCACAATCAGCATCCGGCCTCAGCATGACCCATATTTCTTGCTAAGTAGCCTCAACCCATGCAAGAATGGCAGCTTGCTTTTGTTCATGTCTTGGCCTCTTGAGGCACCTCCAAGGCCAACATGGGTGGAAGCCATCTGTAGATTTCTTGATGGCTCTTTCCCAGTGGCCCCAACATGGCAAGGCTGGGGCTGAACTTAGCCTGCAGTGGGGCCCCTCCCAGGAACACCCAAGGCCAGAATGCCTGGCAGCTGGCTTTAGACCAAGCCAGAGCAACATGGGAGCTGCATCCAAAGAAAACACGCCCAAAGGACAGAC
This sequence comes from Rousettus aegyptiacus, assembly GCF_014176215.1. NCBI lineage: Eukaryota > Metazoa > Chordata > Mammalia > Chiroptera > Pteropodidae > Rousettus > Rousettus aegyptiacus. The sequence goes on along the minus strand of NW_023416312.1, from coordinate 59,952,433 downwards.
TGGAAAGGCACCAGAGCCCTGCTAAAGCCAATTCTGATCCGTAGGGTCAGCACCTCACAGGCCAGTCCTCACAACTCGCAAGCCTGAGGATCAATCACTCCCATAGATGTGCAAACAGCAACAAAGGTTCAACTATAACAGGGGGCACATACATACACACAAAGGACACACCTGAAGCACCTGGCTCAGATTAACAGAGAGAATGCGCCACTGGACCCCACAGGACACCTACTGCATAAGGTCATTCTACTAAGATCAGGAGACATAGCAGCCCTACCTAATATATAGAAACAAACACAGGGAGGCAGCCAAAATTGGGAGACAAAGAACGATTTCCCAAATAAAAGAACAGAACAAAGATCCAGAAATGTCATAAACAAAATGGAGACAAGCAATCTACTAAATTCAGAGATTAAAACACTGGTTATAAGAATACATGATCTCAGTGAGAACTTTAACAATGAGATAGAAAAAAAACATTAAAAGAAACAGTCAAAAATGAAGAATACAATAACTGAAATGAAGAATACATTATAGGGAATCAACAGTCGATTAGATGAGAAAAGGATCAAATTGGCAATTTAGAATAGAAGGTAGAAAAAACACCCAAGCAGAACAACAAAAAGGAAAGAGAATTCTCCAAAATGAGGATAGTTTAAAGAGCCTCTGGGACGACATCAAACATACCACCATTTGCATCACAAGGGTACCGGAAGGAGAAGAAAGAGAACAAGGAATTGAAAATCCATTTGAAGAAATAATGACAGAAAACATTCCTAACCTGGTGAAGAAAATGGACATACTAGCCCAGGAAGTGCAGAGTCCCAAACAAGAGGAACCCAAACAAATCATCATTAAAATGTCAAAGGTTAAAGACAAAGAGTAAGTCTTAAAAGCAGGAAGAAAAAAGCAATTAGTTACCCACAAGGGAGCTCCCATAAGATAGTCAGCTGATTTCTCAACAAAAACTTTGCAGAACAGAAGGAATTGGTACAAAATATTCAAAATGATGAAAAGCAAGGACCTATGATCATAGTTACTCTACCCAGCAAAGCTATCATTTATAATTGAAGGACAGATAAAGAGCTTCCTAGACAAGTAAAACCTAAAGGAGTTCATCACCACCAACCTGTATTACACGAAATGTCAGAGGGACTTAAGAAGGAGAAGGAAAAGAAGAAGGAAAGGGAGAGGGAGAGGGAGAGGGAGAGGGAGAGTGAGAGGGAGAGGAGCGTGAAGCAGTTATAGGTATAGGGTACTGGTACGCTTTCTCTTCTCTTTCTCTGTCTCTTTCTCTTTCTTTTCTCTTTCTCTTTCTCCTCTCCTCCTCCTCCTCCTCCTCTCCTCCTCCTCCTCCGCCTCCTCCTCCTCCCCTCTCCTCTCCTCTCTCTCTATCACCCCCTCCCTATCTCTCCACCCATATATATAATAAAATGACATAACTACATATCTATCAAAAATTACTTCAAATGTAAAAGAATTAAATGCTCTAATCAAAAGGTAAGGTGACTGAATGGATAAGAAAACGAGACCCTTACAAAGACTGCCTACAAGAAACTCACTTCAGATCAAAGACACACAGACTAAAAGTAAAAGGAAGGAAAAATATATTTCTTGAAAATGCAAATAAAAAGAAAATCTGGGGTACCAATACTTATACCAGACAAAATCAACTTTTTAAAAAAGCAATAAAAAATAAAAGACAAATAAGGATGCATTAAAATTTAAAACTTTGCGCTTCAAAGGACAATATCAAGAAAGTCAAAAGATAATACACAGAATGGGAGAAAATATTTGCAAATCAAATCTTTGATAAAAGATACGTATCTAGAATAATGACCTCTCATGTTTTATAAACTATATAAATGTCTAACCAAGGTACTGTATACTTGAACTAATAATAAAATAATTTTTAAAAAAAGAACTCCTAGGTCCAGAGGAAACATGGTGGAGTGAGAGACATCCCCAGATCTCTCCCCTTGAAATAACAATAAGCTGAACATCGAAAACTTAACAAAAAATCATCCAAACTGCACACCAGCACGTCTTAGTGTGGGATCTGCACATAAAAGCTACCACAGGTCAGAACCCCAGGTGTTGGGTGGTGGACAGGGAGAAATAAAGAAACTGCCTCTCGCAGCCACCGGAGTTACCTGTAGGAGGAGGGGGAGGGGAGAAGGTGCAGCGACTTCCCTGAACTGCACTTCCTGGGACAGTTGTGAGTTCCACGCATCCAGCAGCAGTGCCCAGTCATCAAGGCAGAAAGGAGAAAAGCAGGTGGCAGAGAAACAACAGTTGATTTTTACCAGCAGCAGCTGCAAAGTCAAGGCTGAACTGCAGACCACAACCCCCAAACAAGAGAGCCCCTCCTCCCATACCCTCTGAGACCGAACACCACGGAGCCCCAGGGCAATCTAAGCAAACACTACTGAAACTGTTGTAAAAGCTAAAATAAATGAATGGGACTACAACAAACTAAAAAGCTTCTGCTCAGCAAAAGAAATTGTCAACAAGGTAAAGAGACAACCATCTCAATGGGAAAATATATTTGCAAGCAATGCCTCTGATAAGGGCGTAATATTCAAAATATACAAAAAAACTCATATAACTCAATAACAACAAAATAGAAATGATCCAATCAAAAAAGGAGCAGAGGACCTCAACAGACACTTCTCCCTTGAGGACATACAAATAACCAACAAACATATGAACAGATGCTCAAATTCTCTAGCTATTAGGAAAATGCAAATCAAAACCACAATGAGATAACCATCTCACACCTGTTGGAATAGTTATAATCAACAGGACAATAATAACAGATGTTGAAGAGGATGCAAAGAAAAAGGAACCCTCATACACTGCTGGTGGGACTGCAAATTGGTACAGCCACTATGGAAAACAGTATGGAGGTTCCTCAAAAAACTAAGAATAGATCTACCATCCCTCTACTGGGTATTTACCCCAAAGACATAAAAACTCATATCCAAAAAAATTTTGCCCACCAATGTTCATAGCAGCATTATTCACAGTGGCCAGGACATGGAAGCAACCAGAGTGTCCTACAATAGATGATTGGATAAAGAAGCGGTGGTACATATATGCAATGCAATATTACTCAGCCATAAGAAGAGATGAAATACTGTCATTTTCAACAACATGGATGGACCTCAAGATAATCTTGCTAAGCGAAATAAGCCGGACCGAAGTTGAAAATCACATAATATCACTTATATGTAGGATATAAACCTAAAAGCAACAAATGAACAGAACAAACAAACAGACTCATGGACATGGACTAGTGGTTACCAGAGGTTCAGGGGTGGGGAATGCGCGGGTAGGTTGACAGTTAAAGGGAGTCAAATATAGAGGGGTAGGGGGAGCGAGAAGTGGATAAAGGGGATCAAATATATGGTAGCTGAAGGAAACTGGACTTTTGGCGGTAAACACACAATAGAATATACAGATGTCATATTATAATGTACACCTGAAAATTATATAATTGTATTAACCAATGTTACCGCAATAAACTTAAGAAATAAGTAAATAAAGTTAAAAAATATCAAATAATAGAAAGACAATACTATCATTGTATAGAAATAGAACAGAATAGGTAAAATGAGATATACAAAATATAAATATAAATGAAACCAAAAATGTGTATCATATGCCAAAATTGGCAGAGGAGTGCCAATGATAACATTTTCTTCTAGATATATTTTACTAATAAAGGATATCCTTTTTTATTTGTTTAAAAAAGAGATAAAGAAGCACCCAGTAAACCCACTTCTGGGTATTTATTCAAAGAAACTCAAAATACTAATTTGAAAAGAAATGCGCATCCATATGTTCCGTGCAGCATTATTTACAATAGCCAAGATATGGAGGCAATCTGGATGTCAATCAATGGATGAATGAATAAAGAAGAGGTGATACATCCTCAAAAAAATATTAGCAAACCAACTTCAGCACTATATTAAAATTATAATAAGACCAGGAGTCTTAAGAGTGGTGCTAAGTACATAGAAACAGACACAGAAAGGCAGCTAAAATGGGAAGACAAAGAAGCTGAAACCATATGAGTGAACAGAACAGAGTTTCAGGAATAATAGAGTCAAGCAATATAACAGAGTTCAAAATACTGTTTATAAAGATGTTCAATGAACTTAGGTGAAGTGTATATGAATTCGGTGAGAACTTTGACAAAGAGATAAAAAATAAAAATGGAAATGGAAAAGATGAGGATTGAAAGACCTATATAATGGATGGGGAGGCCAAGGACACTCAATCAGAATGGCAAGAAAAAAGAATGCCAATACTATAATAATAATTTGAGAAGCCTATGGGACACTATTAAGTGTAAAAATATCCATGTCACAGGGGTGCCGGAAGAAGAACACGACGTTGAAGAACTATTTGAAAAAATAATGATGGAAAACATTCCTAATCTAGTGAAGGAAATAGATACACAACCCCAGGAAGCTCAGAGTGTACCAAAAAAGAGGAACCCGAAGAGGCCCACACCAAGACACATCATAATTAAAATGCCAAAGGTTAAATACAAAGAAAGAACCTTAAAAGCAGCAAGAGAAGAGCAGTTAGATACCTTTAAGGGAGCCCCCATAAGACTGACAGCTGATTTCTCAAAAGAAACTATGCAGGACAGAAGGGCTTGCACAAAATATTCAACGTGATGGAAACCCAGGATCTACAACCAAGAATACTTTATTCAGCACAGCTATTGTTTAGAGTTGAAAGACAGATAAAGAGCTTCCCAGATAAAAATAAGCTAAGGGAATTTATCATCACTCAGCCAGTATTACAAGAAATATTAGAGGGACTTCTTTAAGAAGAAAAAAAATGTATCAAAAATAGGAATAAAGAATGGTAATAACTACATTCTTATCAATAAGTACCTCAAATGGAAAAGAATTAAGTGCTCCAACCAAAAGATATAGTGACCAAATGAATAAGAAAACAAGACCCCTATGCTGCCTACAAAGACTCACTTCAGATTAAAAGACACACACAGACTAAAAGGAAGAAGATGGAAAAAAGATATTGCCTTGATGGACCTAGAGGTTATTGCACGGAATGAAATGGATCAGATAGAAAAAAAATAATGTATGATTTCACATACACTTGGAATCTAAAGAACAAAATCAACAACAAAAAGTGGAAAGAAACTCATAGATACAGAGAATTAGAGGGATACTAGATGGGAAGGGTGTTTGGGAAATGACAAAAAATGGCAAAGGGATTAAGAAGTACAAATGAATAGTTGCAGAATAGACATGGAGATGTAGAGTGTAGCATGGGGAAGATGGTTAATAATGTTGTACTAAATACGTAAAAGGGAAGAGGGTACTAGATTTAGTGAGATGATCACTTTGCAAGTTATGAGTATCTCTGATCACTATGCTATACAACTAAAATTGGTATATGGTTGTATGCCAACTACAACTGAAAGAAAACTCATAGAATTGTACAATGTAAATATGAGCAACTAATTGTCTACTATATTTCAATAAAACCAGGAAAAAAAAACAGCATTGTACTGGCATCAAAACAGATACATCGATCAATGGAACAGAATAGAGAGTGAAGAAATGAATCTATGCCTAAACACTCACTTAATATATGACAAAAAGAGGTAAGAATATAAAATGGAGTAAAGACACTCTCTTCAATAAACACTGTTGGAAAATTGAATAGATACACAGGGGAAAAAAGTGGACCACTGTCTTACACTGTATACAAGATTAGACACCAAATGGATTAAAAATTTAAAATTAGGAACCCCCCCAAAAAAAACAAAACTTCTAGAAGAAATCATAGACAGTAAACTCTCTGATACTGCTAACAGTGATTTCTTTTCAGATATACCTCCTTGGGCAAAGGAAACAAAAGAAAAAGGAAACAAAATGGGACCACATCAAACTAAAAAGTTTTGTACAGCACAGGAAACCAGCAACAAAACAAAAAGAGAACCAACTGATTTGGAGAAGATATTTGCTAATGGTACAACTAATAAGAGGTTATATTCAAAATATATAAAGAACTCATAAAACTCAACAAGAGAAAAAAAAACAATTCAATTAAAAAATGGGCCAAAGACCTGAATGGATACTTCTCCGAGTGGAAATACAGATGACCAATAGACATATGAAAAGATGCTCAAGGTCACTCATCATCAGAGAAATGCAAATTAAAACCACAATGAGATATCACCATTACTTCAATTCCTAAACCAAAGACATTACAAAAAAAATAATAAAATAAGATAAAATAAAATAAAATAAAATAAAATAAATAGCAGCTGGAGCCTATGAGAAAAAAAGAAGACATTACAAAAAAGGAAACTATAAGCTGATATCTCTTATGAACATTGATGCAAAAATCCTCAACAAAATATTAGCAAACCAAATTAAGCAATACATTAAAAATATCATACTATGATCAAGTTGGATGTATTCCTGAGATGTGAGGTTGGTACGATATCTGTAAATCAATTAATGTGATATACCACATTAACAAATTGAAAGTACCATATGATCATATCAATAGATGCAAAAAAAGCATTCAACAAAATCTAGCATCCATTCATGAAAAGAAGTCTCGGCAAAATGGGAATACAGGGAATATATCTGAACATAATAAAGACCATATGTAATAGACCTACAGCTAACATCATATTCAATGGAGAACGGCTGAAAACATTTTTCATTAAGATCAGGAACAAGACAAGGATGCCTACTTTCACCACCGCTCTACGACATTGTATTGGAAGTCTTAGCCACAGCAATAAGACAAGAAAGAGAGATGAAAGGTATCCTAATTGGAAAGGAAGAAGTGAAACTCTCATTATTTTCCAATGACATGATACTACATATAGAGAACTCTAAAGATTCCACACACAAAAAAAACCTGTTAGAACTGATCAGGGAATTCAGTAAAGTAGCAGGTTACAAAATAAATATTCAGAAGTCAGTGGCATTTTTATATACCAATGATAAATTTTCAGAAAGAGGAATTTAGAAAATCCCATTTACAATTGCATCGAAAACTATAAAATACCTGGGAATCCAATTAACCAAGAAAGGAAAAGACTCGTTCTCAGAAAATTATAAGTCATTGAAAAAAAATTGAAGAAGATACAAATAAATGGAAGCATATACTGTGCTCATGAGTAGGAAGAATCAACATCTACCATACTACTGAAAGCAATCTATAGATTCAATGCAATCCCTATCAAAATACCAATGGCATTTTTTTTCAGGGAGCTAGAACAAATAATCTTAAAATTTATATGGAACTATAAGAGACTCCGAAGAGCCATGGCAGTCTTGAGAAAGAACAAAGTTGAAGGTATCACACTGCCTGATATCAAACTATATACTACAAGGCTACAGTAATCAGAACAGCATGGTACTGGCATAAAAACATACATTGATCAATGGAACAGAAATAAATCCGTGCCTATATGCTCACGAAATATATGACAAGGGACATAAGAATATACAAGGAGGTAAAGACAGTCTCTTCAATAAATGATGTTGGGAAAATTGGACAGATCCACGCAAAAAAAGAAAAAAAAAACTGGACCACCTACTTACACTGTATACAAGAATAGACACAAAATGGTTTAAAGACTTCAATGTAAGACCTTAAACCATAAAACTTCTGGAATAAAACAGAGGCAGTAAACTCCGATATTACTAACCATGATTTCTTTTGGATATATCTCCCTGGGCAAGGGAAACAAAAGAAAAAGTAAACAAAATGGGACTACATCACACAAAGAAGTTTTTGTACAGCAAAGGTAACCAGCAACAAAACAAAAAGACAACCGACTGAATGGGAGAAGGTATTTGCTAATGATACATCAGATAAGAGGTTAATATCCAAAATATATAAAGAACTCATCAACTCAACGAGAAAAAAACAAACAATTCAATTTAAATAAAGGGCAGAAGACCTGAACAGATACTTCTCCAAAGTGGAAATACAGATGGCCAAAAGACATATGAAAAGATGCTCAAGATCACTCATCATCAGAGAAATGCAAACTAAAACCACAATGAGATATTACCTCACACCTGTCAGAATGACTATCAACAATAAATCAAAGAAAAACAAGTGTCAGGGAGAATGAGGAGAAAAGGGAACCCTCATTCACAGTTGGTGGGATTGCAAATTAGTACAGCCACCACGGAAAACAGTCTACAGGTTTCTCAAAAAATAAAAAAAAAAATGAATCTAACTTCTACCCCAGCATTTGAACTTCAGGGCATTTATCCAAAGAAAACCAAAACAATAATTCGTATAGATCTATGCACCCCAATATTCATGGCAGTACAATTGACAATAGCCAAGATATAGGAGCAACCTAAATGCCCATCAACAGACGATTGGATAAAGAAGTTATAGTTCATATACACAATGGAACATTACTCAGCCATTAAAAAAAATAAAATCCTACCATTTGCAACACTTGGATGGACCTAGAGGTTATTATGCTGAGTGAAATAAGTCAGAGAAAGGTAATACCATATGATTTCACTTATATGTGGAGTCTAAGGAACAAAAAGAAGAAACCAATCGAAAACGGACTCACAAATATAGAGGACAATCTGGCGATGGCCAGAGGGGAGGGGGGTTGGGAGGGCTGGGAGAATGGGGTGAAGGGTTAAAGAAGTACAAATTACTAGTTGATGGATGGTCACGAGGATTGGGAGCACAGCATAGGGAATGTAGTTAGCATTAATGCAATGGTTACGTGGAGAGCCAGTGGAGAGAAAGAGCAATTAGGGGGATTGTTTTATAAACTATATAAATGTCTAAGCAAGTACTGTATACTTGAAACTAATGATAAAATTAAATTAAAAAAAGAAGAGGTGGCACATATATACAATAAAAATAATAAATAAATAGCAATGAAATCTTGCCATCTGAGACAGCATGGATGGACCTAGAGGGTATTGTACTTAGTGGAGTCAGTCAGACAGAGAAAGGCAATTGCCATATGATTTCACTTATGTGTGGAATCTAAAGAACACAATAAACAAAGCAAACAGAAATAAACTCATAGATACAGGGAACATTTTTTGATAGTCGCCAGATGGGAGGGGGCTTGAAAGGTGAGTGAAAAAGGAGAAAGGATTAAGAAGTACAAATTGGTCGTTACAAAATAGTCATGGGGATGTAAATATAGCATAAGGAATGTAGTCAATAATATTGGAATAACTATGTATGGTGTCATTTGGATACTGGATTTATCAGGGTGATCACTTCATAAGTTGTATAAATATCTGAACACCATGTGATACACATGAAACTAATATATCGTATGCCAACTGTAATTGAAAAATTAAAAATATATATATACTTAAATAAAAGGATGGTAGGTTATTTCTTCTAACTTCTACCCCATGTTGGAGTACTTTCACCAAATGCCTGCCAAATGGTCACAAAATCAGTGCTAGAATATGCAGGTGACAGGAAACTTGCCGTTTTTCAATGCAGGTGATTATATCTTTGCAAAAATGGCACACACTTCTTTACATGGAGTCAAATCCTGACTTCTTATGACTTCCACTGATTGGTCCTAGGGCCGTTCAGAACACGTTTCACATGATACAGACCTTCCCATATTTGAAGATACTCTATCTCTCATAGATATTATTTTCATGACTTGAAATACCTCCTGGTTCCTCAGTGAAATATGACATGTTCAAGGCCCTTCTTTTCATAGTAATATATAAATATGTATCCAGTGTTTACCCTGCACCAGGCATTAATCAAAGTGTGGAGATAAAGTGGGTAAATGGGAAACAGAAGAAGCAGTAGTTGAGGCAGAACTAAAAGCACAATGAGCTATTTGATCCCTACTAAGGAATGTGATGTATTTTGAAAGTAACAGGCAATAAAAGAGGGGGTTTCAGCAAAGGGGTGGAAGCTCAAGTTTGTGTTATAGAATGATTACCCCAGTGATGTGAAGTATGATATTGTGGTGAGAGTGGGGGTGAGCAGTGTAGAGGCACGTGACCAGTGACTATCACAATTATGCCAAAGCATTTAGACTTTATCCTCCTGCCAATGCTTTCCAAGAATGGTCCATAAGCAGCAGACCACTGACAGCAGAACGAATTGGGGACCTTGTTAAAAATGTAAATTCTTGAGCCCCACCCCAGCTTGCTTAATCCAAATCACTGGGCGGGGCGGGGGGGGGGGGGTAGTGAGGCCCGGGCATCCACATTTTATCTAGCTTTCTAGCTGACTCTGATATATGTGGTCTGAGGGCTGGACGCTGAAAAACCTGGGTGGCAGCAGTCATAGGGTTTATTTGACAAGTGAAAGGCAACAGGTGTCCAGAGCTCAGAGAGCCTGACTCTGTCAAGGAAAATGGGATTGGAAATGCCCTGGCCTGTGGGTGGGGACACACCTCGGCCTCCTGCACCCACCTCCTTGCACTCTTTCAGTGGTGCCTTCTCTTCCTCAGGGTCGGGCCTAGACATCTCCTTAGCGTTCTTTCCTGGCCTCCTACACCATCTTAGAGGCGCTCACAACATCCTACTTTTTATTTTCTTCTTTTATAGGGGATCTCACATTCATATGTGTGGTTCTTCATAAACGCCTCCAGCCCTTCCCTACTAGACTGTAAACTGCCGAGGTCCAGGCCTGTGCTGTTTTCCCCATTGCTGAGCATCCTACAGCTCCTAGTGCAGGGCCAACCACAGGATAAATGGTAGCTCAATATTTTGGAATGAATGCATGAATGAATAAATCAAAGAATGGACGGGGAGACACCGGTGGCAGCTCCAACTTGGACGACAACACTGAATGGCAATCCTCCACGGGGCCAGTCCTAGCTCTTCTGTTGGCAAGGTTGTTTGCAACACCATTAATGGGCTTGAAAGGTGACAAAGTAGGGTCTCTTCTTTGAAGCTTCCCCTTTCAGCAGAATCCTAGGTCACTCCCCACATGTAAAATAAGCAGAAGCCAAGCCAGCCAGGTCTGGGGTAAGAGGCCAGTGGAAGTGCCACATTTCCAGCTGGTTGGCTGCGTGCCCTGGGGGTGGGTGGGGAGCCCCTGGGATTTGCTGCCTTCTTGTCCCCTGACCCTGACCTACCCCAACTCTGGCTCCCTGGGTGTGGGCACTGAGGGGGAGCAGAATTTGCCACCCTAAAATATGCCTTTTAAGCATAAGGATTATTTCAGGCTGATTATTTTTAAGATACAGCAGACATAGGCAAAGGTCTGAAAACTGAGTGAAGTTACTCTTTTGTGAGACATTTAGATTTATAAAGGGAACCTCCATGTATGAGGGTGTCTCCCTCTCTGTACCAGGAAGAGAAGGATGACTAGACCTCTAGAAACTCGTATGAATGGAGAAGGCAAGGATTTAGGCCTGCATAACAGCCTTACCCTTGTTCACTGTGTTTTGCCTGGTAACCTCCCATAACGGCCCCCCACCACAACATCTTCTTTTGTCTCTGACTGGAGATGATATTTAAAGTGGCGGCTTGGGCCATTTTGGGGCATTGCTCAGTTTTCCTGGGTCTCTCTCAATTTACAGGAGGTATGTAATTAAACTTCTGTTTGTTTTTCTCCTGTTAATCTGTCTTTTATTACAGGGGGTCTCAGCCAAGAACCTAGAAGGGTCGAGGGAAATTTATTTTTCCTCCCCGACAGCCCTTACCCTGCCATGTGCAGAACTGTGGGCAGGTGGCCTTGGGAGCCCAGGAGCATTGGTCTCCATGGCAGCCTTCCCAAGGGCGCTTCGAAGATGAGGAAGGCCACATGTGCATCCGCACAAAATCACATGCGATATGCATTGATCTGCATGTATTCTGAAGAGCTGGCTCAGGCAACCTGCACACCACATCTTCTCATCACCAGAATGGCAGGCTCCCTCTGGAATGAAAAGCCAGGTCCCAGTGACTCAAACACTGGGACAAATGACAGACCTGAAAGGTGACCACTGTTCAACAGCTCAAACTCTGGGGAATGAGGATCTCTGATGAGAGGCAAATGGCTACCATTTATGGAATATTTATTAAGGCCGCATGCTGACTGCAGTCCATGTGCTAGCAGCAGTCTTTTGAGGTGGGCACTGTTGTCATCCCTAGTTTATGGAGGCGGGGACCGAGGCTTTGAGGGGCCAAACGTTTTTCATGGTCACTTACCCAGAGGGGCAGAACTGGGATACGAACCCAAACAGCATGGCTCCAGAGCCCACGCCCCGAATTGCTACCTCCCTTGTACCAGTGAAGACTCAGACACAGAGAAGCCAAGTGCTGTGCCCAGGGTCACACAGTGGGCTAATTCCAGAGCTGCAACCAGAAATGAGGTCTCCTCTTCCCCACTCTGCTCTCCCCTCCCCGTGGCCCTTATCCTTCCAGGTACAACAGGAATAACTTGTCCTCCTTTAAACAGTCAAGCAGTCTCAGTGGCCTAGACAGAGGCTGAGGTCTCCTCAATGCCATGACTGGATTTTCTTTGCTCAGCACTGGAAGGTTCTAGGGCATGCAGGATCAGGCCTTCTGTGTTTGTCCAAAGCTTTTGAGAAGGATGACACAGCTGACCAGCACCGTGGTCACCCTGAAGTGAAGAGCCTCCGCATGTCCCATCACCCTCCTGCCACTTGGGTCTCAGGGACTCCTTTTCGAACAGGCCCTTCGGTGAAACCTCCCGCCCCTGCCGCTGCACCTCTTCCTTCCCTTGGCTTTCTCTGACTAGATGTGGGTGCTGGGCAGGGTAGATCACTCCCATCCATGGCTTCAAATGAGAAGTAATGAGAAGTCTTGTCATGCCCAGTCAGTGAAGATGAATAATTCAGTGAAGGAAGCATAGGAAATGTTAGTCTTTCAGAGAAGAGTCCCTTGACAGTGGAAGAGGAAGAGAAGGACTGAATCTTATTATGGGGGAGCGGGGGTGAGGTGACAGGGGTACAGGAGAGGAAGAGGAAAAAGGCTACACAGGAGTCACTAGCAGGGTAGGCTTTTAGTAAAACTTTTTAAACAAAAAGTTACTGGCGATAGAATTGCCTTTTTAATGGGTCCTATGACTCTACCAAGGAGGATGGATTGGATTTGGAGCTAGAATGAAGCTTGGAAGAGCAGAGAGTATGCTCTTGTAATCATTCAAGTTTCAAATATAATGAGAGGGAAAAGATGGAATGGACAGGACTAGTGTGGGTCATGAAGTAGCTAGGATGATGTTTTGATTTTTGAGCAATAATCTAAGAACAAGCTCTAATTTTTAAATTTCTATCGTAAAGTGTATAATTTTAGGTGCATTTGGAGGACCATAGAATAAAATTTGGCTATCAGGTGCCCTCTCCACCAGCATGAGATGTATTGACAGCCTATGTCCTGGCACATAGAGGGAAGATGGGGTAAGTTGGGGGCCTCAAGGAGTCTTCCACTTTCCAATTACCCCCCCACCCCCAGAGACTTCATTGCTATAGAATTTTATTTAGATAATCATCTCTTGCTAATTCAACCTAAAATTACATTAGCTTTCTTTTCAACTACACCAAGGTTTTCTTCCCTTCTTCCTTCCTCCCTCCATCTTTCCCTTTCTTTTCTCTTCTTCAACTATTTGCTGGCAATAACTGGACTGGGCACAAGGAGCTTATTATCAATTTTGTCTTCTAGGTGTTTTCTTATGTGCTCAATCTTTTGCTGCTATCTTGAATTAATGCAATTCATTGGAGGAGAAAGTGATAGGAGGATATTACTATATTCAGTATAGCACTTAATGCTGTGTGAGTACATCTAGCTCTACCTTGTTAGAGCCAGCCCATGTTCACAAATTTTTAAGATGATTTCTTATCCTAATTCTGACAGCTATTATATTTTCTATCGTTCTCAGCTCTTGTTATCCAAAGATTTAATATACAAAGCTTTTATATCTTTACATAAGTCATTGGTTAAAAATTTGAACTGGATGTACTGAAGGACAGAGCTCTTCAGAATGACGTCAACCCACTAATTGGCTCTTTAAGAGTACAATCACTCAACTTATTACAAATCCACTGAGCGATATCATCCAATAATCAGTACTTTTTCCAACTTATCCTCAAGACTATCATGAAGAGACCTGGATAAATCTCTTCCTGAGGTCTGAATACATTCTCTTATTGCTTTACCATAGATGGGAGCTGAGTAACCTTCAAGAAGATATCACATGTATACATATAACAACAGAGCCTTAAAATACATGATGCAAAAAACTGACAGCATCAAAGGAAGAAATTAATAATTCAACTGTAATCTTTGGAGACTTCAAGACCCAACTTTCAAAAATAGACCAATTAGACAGATGATCCTCAAGGAAATAGAAGACTTGAACAACGTTCTATACCAATAAAACCTAAAGGGTATCTATAGAAACTCCACCGAAAAATAGCAGAAATGTTTCTCCAGGACACAAGAAACATTCTCCAGGATAGATCATATGTTATGTTATAACACAAGTCTCAATAAAATTTAAAAGATTGAAATTATATAAAGACTACAGTAGTCTGTTCACAGACTGTGGTTCTCTGACCACAGTAGAATGAAATTAGAAATCAGCAGCAGAAGTAAATTTGGGAAATTCATAAAGGTGTGGAAATTAAACAATACTCACCTAAATAACAAATATTTAAAAGGAGAAATTATAGGAAAATTAGAAAATACTGTGAGATGAATGAAAATGAAAGCACAACATGACTAAATTTATAGGATGCAGTGAAAGCAGTGCTTAGAGGGACATTTATAGCTGTAAACACCTATATTAAAGAAAAAGAATTTCAAATCAATAACTTAACATTTTACTTTAAGAAACTAAGATAAAAAAGTAAAGTAAATCCTAAACAAGCTGGAAGAAGGAAATAACAAAGATCAGAATGGAAATAAATTAAATGGAGAATAGGAAAACAATTTTAAAAAATAAATGAAACCAAGCTGCTTCTTTGAAAAGATAAAAAAAAACTGGCAAAACTTTAGCTAGACAAATAAAAATAAAAGGAGGATACTCAATTTATAAGGAATGAAAAATCATTTTACAAAAAGTTTTTTAAAAGATTATAGGAGAAACTATGAACAACTCTAGGTTAATAACCTAGATGAAATAAACACATTTCTAGAAGGGCACAGACTCAAGAAGAAATAGAAAATCTGAATAAATCTATAATAGATAAAGAGATTGAATTAGCAACCAAAAACTTTCCACAAAGAAAACCCAGGACCAGATAACTTCACTAACTAATTCCACCAAACTTTAAGAAAAGGATTACCATCAATTCTTCACAAATTCTCCCCAAAATAGAGAAGAAAAGACTTCCCAATTTATTCTATGAAGCCAGTGCTAATCTGATACCAAAGTCAGATAAAGATGTCATGAGAAAAGAAAAACACAGACTAATAATCCTTATGAGTATATATGCAAACATCTTCAACAAAATACTAGCGAACTGAATTAGGCAACATATAAAAAGAATTATACACCATGACCAAGTGGGATTTATCCCAGGAACATAATACTGATTCAACATACTAAAGTCAATCAGTGTAATACACTAGAATAAAGAAAAAACACATGATCATCTTAACAGATAACAAAACTGAACACCCTTCCATAGTAAAAAAAAAAAAAACCCTCAACAAATTAGAAATACAAGTGAATTTTCTCAACCTGATAAAGGACATCTATACAAAACCTAAACTAACATCATGCATAATGGGAAAAAACTAACTTATTTCCTTCTATAATCAAGAATAAGACAAGATATCTACTCTCTCCATTTTTATTCATTATCATAATGGAAGTTCTAACCAAGGCAATTAGGCAAGAACAAGAAACAAAAGGTATGTACACCAAAAAGGAAGAGTTAATATTATCTCTTTATTATATCATTCACAGATGATATAATATTACATATTTTAAAAGTTAAATAAACCTCCAAAACTATTAGAGCTAATAAAAATTTTGACAAAGCTGCAGGCTATAAGATCAACACGCAAAAATTAGTTTTATTTCTACACAATAGCAATGAACAATCCAAAAAGGAAATTAAAAAGATATTTCCATTTATAATAGCATCAAAAATAATAAAATACTTAGAAATAAATGTAACAAAAAAGTGCAAGACTTGTACATTGAAAACTACAAACTTCACTGAAAGAAATTAAAGAGCTAAATAAATGGAAAGTTATCCTGTGTTCATGAATTGGAAGATTTAATATTGTTAAAATGGCAATATTCCCCAAATCAATCTACAAAATAAACACAATCCCCAGCAAAATCCCAGCTGGCTTCTTTGCAAAAATTGGCAAGCTAATTCTGTAACTGATATGGAAGTGCAAAGGACCTAAAATAGCTAAAAAATCTTGAGAAAGAAGAACAAATTTGGATGACTCATACTTTTTGATTTCAAAACTTACTACAAGGCTACAGTAATCAAGACAGTGTGGTAATTACATAACAATAGATGTATAGATCAATGGAAAATAATTGAGAATGCATAAATAAATCCTTATTCTTATAGTAAATTGATTTTCAACAAGGGTGCCAGGATAATTTAATGGGGAAAGAATGGTATTTTCAACAAATGGTGCTGGGACAACTGGATATCTTCATGGAAAAGAATGAAGTTGTACCCCTGCCTTACACAATATACAAAAATTATCCCAAAATGTATCATAGACCTAAATATGAGAGTTTAAAACTATTAAACTCTTAGGAGAAAACATAACAGAAAATCTGTGACTTTGGATAATACAATTTCTTAGATATGATAACAAAAACAAGAGCAATAAAAGAAAAAATAAATTGATGATTTAGGCTTTTTCAGAATTGAAGATTTTTTTTGCTTCAAAGCTACCATCAAGAAAGTAAAAAGGCAACACAAAATGAAAGAAAATATTTGAAAATCATATATCTGATAAGAGACTTGTAGCAAGAATATATAAAATAATCTTCCAACACGATAATAAAAAACAAATAATCCAAACAAATAAATAAAGAGCAAAGGATCTGAATAGATATTTCTCCAAAGATATTCAAATGGCCAATAAGCACATGAGAAGATGCTCAACATTATTAGTCGTCAAGGAAATTCAAATCAAACTCATAGTGAAATATCACTCCACCCTCACTAAGATAGCTATAATCGAAAAGTCAGATAATAACAGGTGTTTATGAGGTTGTGGAGAAATCAGAACATTCATACATTGCCGTTGGGTATGTAGAGTATTGCAGCCACTGTGGAAAACAGCCTGGCAGATCTTCAAAAAGTTAAACATAGAATTACCAAATGACTCAGAAGTTCTACTCTTCGGTATACACCAAAGATAATTTAAAACATAGTTCTCACAAAAACTTGTACAGGAATGTTTATTGCAGTGATATTCATAATAGCCAAAAAGTGGGGGAAATAACAACAAATATCCATTAACTGGAGAATAGATAAAATGTGGTATATTCATACAAAGGAACATGTTATTATTTGGTAATGATATATTATTCAGCAATTGGAAGATACATTTTCATTAATAAAAGGGAATAAAGTACTTACATATGCTACAATATGGTCGAACCTCAAAAATGGTATGCTAAGGGAAAGAAGCCAGTCTCAGAAGACCACATATTGTATGATGTTATTTATATGAACTGTCCAGAACAGACAAATTCTAAAAAAAAAAAAAAATTAAATAGAGAAATTCTTAGAGACAGAAAGTAGATTGGTGATTGCCTGGGGCTGGGAGAGTGGGGGTAAGGAAATGGGGTGTGACTACTAATGGGTATGGGGTTTCTTTGGGGGTTGATGAAAATGTTCTAAAATTGATTGTGATGATTGTTGCACAACTCTGTGAACATACGGAAACCTAACACATTGTACACTTTAAATGGGTCAGTTGTTTGCATGTGAATTATATCTCCGTAAAATCATTAAAAAGTAATCTATCACACACTGATAGCCTGGGGTATGAGTTTATTTTCACTTATAACTGCAAAGAAAAGAATAGGCAGAGAATAGCCTAGTCATTTCCCAGTAAAGCAAAGGCTACATCAAGGTTCCTTCCTATGCAGTGACCTCCTAGATTTTAGTCCTGCTTACCTTTGAGATATATCAGAAACTACACGTCCACTCAGAAAAATTATTAGCATCCTCAAGAACAAAGGATTCCATTGAACAGCAATCATTTATTTGTTTATTTTGGACCTCGGGTGGCTGAAAATTGAGTTTGTTATATTCCTCAGTTCTTAGTAAATTTTCATCATCTCCCTATCTCTGTGATTCCTTCTTCCATGATCCCTACTCCCATTTTCCACTCTCACCTGAGGAACCCACTCTGACCCGAGGAACTCACTCTAGTGTACTTAACATAGTCTTTAAACATGCTGGTATACTTGTAAATTATGTGCTACTGCTTTATGTAGTCTGTATTTTTTAGCTGTTGTACCTTTTGATAAAACTTTTTCTGCACTTCGTAGCTATGTATAGTGGCAATTATGCTATGGGATTCTTCCATAGTGGAGACTAGGTGTTCCAAGTTCTGATTATCCGGTTCTGGCCATCAGCATCCTGTTCTCAGTAATCTCATTTTGTCCTCAATGTACCTCCCTTCTAGGACAAACAGGAGAGTTTTGTGATGTGAAATGTTTTTTCTTAATTTTAAAGTCCTGCTGCATATGATAGATTATGTCCCTATGCTAGGAGGAATATAGAGCAGTGGTTAGGTGCAGAGATTCTGGAATCTGACTACCTAGTTTTAAATCTTGCCAGGGGCTGGGATGGAGGTTGAAGTAGGAAATGGGAAGTGTTGGTCAAAGGTACGGAGTTTCAGTTATGCAAAATAAATAAGTTCTGGAGATCTGTTTTACAACATAGGGCCTATGATTAACAATACTGTATTGTATGCTTAAAATTCTGCTAAGAAGGTACACCTTATGTTATGTGTTCTTACTACAAAATGAAAAACAAAACAGAGGATATAGAAGGAAACTTTTAGAGGTGATAGCTAAGTTTATGGCATTGATAATGATGATGGCTTCACAGTTTATACTTACTTCCAAAGACATCAAGTTGTAATATATTAAATATCTACTGCTTTTTCTGTGTTAATCATACCTCAATAAAGTGGTTTAAAAAGTCTTAGGTCCACCACTTATCAGTTGTAACTTTAGGCAATGTATTTATCCTATTCTGACCTTAGTTTCTTTGTCTTTAAAATCAGAATGATAATAATAGTACTGACCTCTGAATTGTTATGAGGCTTATATGAGTTAATATCTGCAAAGCACTAACAACAATGCTGGCACATAGAAGATATATGTGCTTGCTGTTATTATATTTATAGTTTGTTCATTATATTTCAGGATTCTCTGATGAAACAAATAATTTATTTATATACCAGTAGGGTAAGCCAAGTAAAGAAATTGGGCCCAGCAGTAAACAAATCTTCTGGAGAGATCCTGGCAGGTTGGCTGTGGTCATCAGAAGGCCTGTCATCATTGAACAGAAACAGGGTATCTGAGAAGGTGGTGGAACCAACTGGTAAGGGTAAGTCTGAGCCACACTCCTAGTAGGGGACTAGTGTAAGAAGTGACTGCTGTGGTGATCTAAAATGAGGACAAACTTTCTATAAATGATGTATTAGGTGAGTACTCAGATTGGGAGAATGGGATGCAGGAACACTACAGAGTAGGGGCCATGAGTATTAGTATAGGAGTCACAGTAAAGCCCAGTCCTGGAGACATCATTGTACCCAACTGTAAGCCCAGGAAGGCAGGGGCAGAGGGAATGAGGCAGAACCTACAAGGCATCTCCTCTTTTTATAACCCTGTTTTAAAGCAGTAATCCCCAGATATTTTAGCATTGAAATCTATTGCCGCTTTTATTTTAGTTTATCTCATTCTATTTTCCTAAATATATATGGCATATGCCTTTAAAATTGGAAGTGCATTAAAATCTTATTTGTATCATTTTCCTAATACTCCTTGAAAGAATTGGAGAACCTCAGAATGTGAAAACAGCCCTGGAAATTAGCTCACCTGTGCTTTTATTGTAGGAAAGGGATAATGAACACTATAAATGTCTCCCTTACCTGTTGAAAGTAAAAGCTTTGGGCATGGAGCCATTTTAATTCAAATTTACATCTATTTCTAGAAGTGTTTGTCAGACAGGGTATCTTCCAGGCTGATGTATCAAAATGACAAAGAGCCTGGAGTTCTTATTAGGGTTGTATTATCACATATGCCCAGGTCTGCTTGAGAGAAGATGCTAATTCACCATATTTAAGTTCAATATTAACTCACTGACGAAACCACATCTAAGCTTAGTGTTTTAAAAGTTTATGAATTATGGGGGGAGAGGTCAAGATGGCATAGAAGATAGATGCTGTGCACGCCTCCTCTTGCAACCACACCAAAATTATAATGAAACTACAGAGCAACCATCATTAGGTGTTGCCTGAGGTATGGCTGAACAGAAGTCCTACAACTGAGTACATACATAAGAGGCCACCTCAAGATGGTCAAGTTTTCTTGGCTACAGAGCCTCCTCCCCCACCCTGAGGAGCAAGGAGTCCTGATCCCACACTGAGCTCCACAGCCCAAGGTTCCAGTGCAGGGAAGAGAACGTCTGGCTTTGAAAACCAGTGGAGATTGTGGCTGAGTGAGACAGAGGGCTGAGGAAGTTCCAGATATTCCTCTTAAAGGGCCCACACCCCGCTTACTTGCTGATGGACTCACTCACTCTGAGCTCTAGCTCTGAGGCAGTTGCTTGAGGAGTTCCAGGTACATATGGGAGACACTGAATTGTCGGGCTTTGGGGCAAGGGCTGGAGGGGCTGCTTTCTTCCTAACAGAAGTGTTGGCAATATCCATTGTTCCTTTGTTGAGCTCTACCCTCTTCCAGTATGCGGATGCAGGTGGCCACCATATCAGTCTCCATCAACTTGTATAACACAGGTTGTTCCACCTAGGTGATCCCCTGAGACTCTGCCTCTCACAACTTACAGACCCACCCAAGCTGCCTTCAATGGTTCATTCTGTACAAATGGCCTGTCTTGGCTCTTGCTGCAGACTTTTCTAAAATCTCTTAAAGGCTCGCAAAACCCCCAAAAAGCAGCATCCAACCTCAGCATGCCCCGTACCTCTTGCTGAGCAGCCGCAAACCCCACACCAGTGGCAGCCACCCTTGGTTCCTAACTTGGCCTCTCAAGGCACCTATAAGCCCAGAACAGATGGCAGCTATCTGCAAATTGCTTGGTGACACTCAACAGGTGGCCCCAAAAGTGCACAGGCTGCATCTGAACTTGACCTGCAGCTGAGCCCCTCCCAGGAGGCCCTTGAGCCGGCCTACCCAGTGGCCTGCTTGGACCAGTGCTGGAGCTAGAGCTCCATCCAGGATTGCATCTAAGGAGAACACACCTGAACAGGCACCACAGCCCTGCTAAAGTGAATTCTGTTCCATAGGGTCAGCCCTTCACCAGCCAATTCTCACAGACAATCAGCCCAAGGGTCCATCCATCTCATCGAAATGCAAACAGCAAACAAGGCTCAACTACAATAAGAGGGCATACACAACCCACACAAAGAACATACCTTGAGCACCTCAGGTGACCAGGGAAGACTGCATCACTGGGCCGCACAGGATATCTATTACCTAAAGCCACTCAACTTAAGACTAGGAGACTTAAAAGCCCTACCTAATACATAAAAACAAATACAGGGAGGCAGACAAAATGGGGAGACAAAGAAACATGTTCCACATGAAAGAACAGAACAAAGCTCCAGAAAAAGAATTCAACAAAATGGGGACAAGCAGTATACCAGCTACAGAGTTCAAAACACTAGTTATAAGGATGCTCAATGAACTTAGGGAAAGAGTAGATGAATTAAGTGAGAACTTTAACAAAGAGATACAAAACATAAAAATGGAGAGAGAAAACAAAAGAGAGCCAGAGAAGAATAACACAATGTTTGAAATGAAGAGTACAATTAGAGGGAACGAACAGATTAGATGAAGCGGAGGATTGAATCAGTGATTTAAAGGATGGGGTAGCAGAGGACACCCAATCGGAAAAACAACAAGAAAAAATAATCCAAAAAAATAAAGATAATTTAAGGAGACTCTGGGACAACATCAAGCATAACAACATTCATATCATGGGAATACCAGAAGGGAAAGAGAGAGAGCAAGGAATTGAAAACTTTTTTTGAAGAAATAATAACAGAAAACTTCACCTAACTTGGTAAAGGAAATAAACATACAACCCCAGGAAGCTCAGAAAGTCCCCCAAAAAATGAACCCAAAGAGGCCCATACCAAGATACATAATTATTAAAATGTCAAAGCTTAAATACAAAGAGAGAATCTTAAAAGCAGCAAGAGAAAAGCAGTTAGTTACCTACAAGGGCACACCCATAAGACTGGAAGCTGATTTCTCAAAAAAAAAAAAAAACTATGCAGGACAGAAGGGCTTGGCATAAAATATTCAAAGTGATAAAAAGCAAGGACCTACTCTGCCCATCATAGTGATCATTTAGAAATGGAGGGCAGATAAAGAGCTTCCTAGACAAGAAAACACTGAAGGAGTTCATAACCGCCGACCTGTATTACAGCAAATGTCGGAGGAACTTCTTTAAGAAGAAGAAAATATGTATCAAAAATATGAATGATAAAAATGGCAATAAATACATATCTATCACCAAGTACTTCAAATGAAAATGAATTAAATGTTCCAATCAAAAGATAAGGTGGCTGAATGGATAAGAAAACAAGACACAGGCTGCCTACAAGAGACTTACTTCAGATTAAAAGACACACACAAACTGAAAGTAAAGAGATGTAAAAAGATATTTCATGATGGACCTAGAGGATGTTGTGCTGTGTGGAGTAAGATGGAGTAAGACAAATGCCATATGATTTCATATACCTGTGAAATCTAAAGAACAAAATAGATAATTAAAAAAAAACAGAAACAAATGCATAGATACAGAGAACATTTTGAGGGTTACCAGATGGGAGGGGGATTGAGGGTGTCTCTTGAAAAGGAGGAAGGGATTAAGAAGTACAAATTGGTAGTAACAAAATAGTTGAGTAGATATAAAGTATAGCATAAGAAACATGTAATAACAATGTACAGCATCGGATAGGTACAAGATTTATTGGGGTGATCATTTCGTGAGTTACATAGATATCTAACCACTATGTTATACACCTGAAACTAATATAAAATTATATTTCAACTATAATTGAAAAATAAAAATATTATTTTAAAATGTTTTTTAATTCTGGAGTTTGAAGTTAGGGCTGGGGCAAAACAGACCTACAACTGTTTTCTTTCTTTGCCTTTCAGTCCTTATGACCTTGTGCACCTCCACAGAGATGAGAGAGGAAAGAAGGAAAGAAAAAGAACCCAACAAAGCAATAGGTCATTTTGGAATGGTTTCAACAACTCAAAAATGGATTAAATTACTAAAGTGATGAATGTGTTCCAGAAAAAAAAATCCAAAACACAACAATATCATAACAACAGTCTGCCTTACTCTACCATTCCTCTCTACTACTGCTTCTCTCAGTGGAGTTTCCAGAGAGACTGAGATAAAATGACTGAGATTGTGCCCCCTGATAAACCCCCGGATGTAGCTCATCTCTGCCACTTCAGCAGTCAGCTGAACTGGGATAGGATCGACATCCTCAAATTCAAATTGGTATGACCAATAATGGTGCGTGTCCCAGCTTCATAGGACTGATGTGGGGGTTAAATGAGATAAGTTATCTAAAGTACTTTGTAGAAGGCTCAGTAAAGTGCAGCTATTATTGTTGGATGTATGGCTGCCTGTGGACTGGGCCAAGAGTCTTTTTAGAGTTATTTTGGGTCTTCTCTAATGCTGAGACAAATAGGCCATCATAACTCCATGTCATAAAGCATGATATTAAAACTTTTTTAACATGTAAGTATTTTAAAGTGACTGTAACCATCTCAGCTACTAAAAACAAACAGACAACAACAACACACATACACATACACATACAAATTCAGTAAGCCCCCACAAACACCTGGCTTTGAGAAATATAACTTACTCGTGTATCTTCTGAGATACACTAGCTGCAGAATATATCCTGTGGTACTTGCTCTACGGAATTATTTACGCTATTCACCAACAAGAATTTGAGAACAGCTACAGAAAATAAATAGATTTTTTCCCTAGCAATAATTAGCTGAGCCATTGGTTTACTAAGATCACTCCTACCTTGTGATAATAATATCATCTGCATATAGGAGAATGTTTATGTTTCTGTTCACACTTTTTGTTCTTAATGTGGGCTGATTTCAGATTTTAAATCAAATAAGATTCCACAAAATTCACATCTGGTATATTTGGGTGCTTGGAAGAGAGCTTTGATTGCAAGGACCACACTTTCTTTCTCTTTTTAAGCAGTTCTACATGTAATCTCAAGTCATCAAATGGGATTAGAACCATCTACACATTTTCAAATACCAGCTGGCTTGTTTAATTTTAAATTGTAACCCTCAGATTCAGCTTTGTGGTGTTCCCTTTTCATGTTTGAAAGGTAGAGTTCGCAAAGTACGTGAAGTATCAATGAAGCTAGTTCCTTCGAAACCCAGAGCTGGCTTACTGTTCGCATTGGCGAACAAAACAGTACAAGGCCATTTAACTTTTTTTGACCCTAAATACTATAGCATGCCAAGCCTCTTTCTTTAGATACAGACTTTCATGCTTACATCTTATTTTGCTTGACCTTTTATTTCTCATGGGACTGTACAATTTCTCCCTGATTCTATTTTTTCTACTTTTCCTGTCAAATGGCATTAGTCTCATTCTTCACCACACTTACTATTTCTCTCCCTAACCATTTTTAACTTAACTATACTTAACTAAAGAGTTAAGTTCTATGAGAGAAAAGATTGTGTCTGTTTTAATCACTGCTGTATTACCAGCACCTAGCATAACAGCCGGCACAAAGAATTTGTTAAATAAGTATTTATCGAAGGTTTGAATAAAATGTTAAGATTGGATTTCCTTTGATTATTTCATAATCTAGAAAATACTCATTACTTCTTATTTTTTTTCCTTTGGAGTAAAGTAGGTCAATTCAAAGAGTTTCAGAATGGGAACACAGACATCAAACTTTGCAGGACAACAAAATTTGTACAGAACGTGGTTGCTTGTTTCAAAGCAAGTGAGTAAACTGGGAATATCTTTCCCAATTGTAGATATTGACTTGAATTCCTTACCTGCTACTGATGTAGGAAAAGGCCAAGTTTTTATTTATTTATACAAGAAGGAATGCTTCTTCCATTTGTTACTTAATATTCGTCAAGCTAACTGTTAATGTCAAAATAGACACATTCTGTGCTCACAGTAAGGAAATTCAAAGAGAGAAGTACCTTGTATCTTATCCTACCCTTCTAGGGCTTCTAAGATTTAGCCTGGTTGGAAATAAAAGCCATGATAAATAGCCTGTATTTGTGTAAATCCTGACCCATGTGCATGCTCTCTGACTCCTCAGATGACTGAGTGGGTGAAAGCATGCACATACATTGTGAAAGTGTGTGCATAATGCTGTCACGTGTAAGGCCAAAAGCAGGGCGACATAAGAGAGCAAGTCACAAGTTGTCAGGACTGTAAATTGAAGTTTTGTTTTTTTTCAGGGGCTGAGAGAACCAGAGCCATGTGATGGCCCTTAACCACCACCTCTCCCACATACTGAGAGGAGAATTCAGATGCCCAATGCAGTCAGCTGGTAAGATTGCTTCTTGCCTCCGCTTCTCTCCACTCTGGGAGATCTCTCTGCTCTGATTGAGGCTAAGTGACATCCTTGAAAGTAAGATAATATCTTTATCACCTTTCTACCCACACCACTCCTAAACTCCATAAATGTTTGTAGACTGAATTAATGCATGAACAAGTGTTGCTCTGGCCAAAGATGCAGCATCCATGCCCTGCATAACTGCATACAGTACTGACCCTGAAGATAGGAAAAGCAACACAACTGATGCTGTAAGAAAATGTTTCTTGTTTATACTGCTGCATCTTGATCTTTGGTTGGTCTAAATACAAAGAGGGCTCTTTCAGTTCAGAGAACTGAGGTTTATGGTGTGTGGGAGAGCTAAGAACAATGGGCTCAATTAATAGACTGGAGATGCTCTCAGCTTCTAAGAGCCTGAAAACTCCATCCATAGATGGGTCCCAGAGGGCAGAGCCAAATAAGGGCAAATGGAGGACACAGCTTTCTTGGGAAATGATTTCTTGCTCCTGAGGCAAAAGTACATTCACTCTATAGCATCCTGAATCCATTCTCTAAAGTATAGTGCTGTGTCCTTGTTTGCCAGTGTTTAAAAATAAGTCCTTGTCATATCTTTATTATTTTTGTCTTAAAGTCATCCAACCAGACTTGCTTGCAAAATATTAATTGTGCTGAAACAGAAATCAGATTAAATTGAAGCTACTTTTAAATGGAGCTTCTTAACTGATGACTGACTTGTTGCCCCCAGCTAGTTTCCTTTCTCTCTAGCCATGCTCCTTACCAGCTTCAACTACAGGGCAATGAATCTACAGCAGATTTTAAGTCAGCTTTCTTTAGGATGATGGTTAGAGTGCTGTCCAAGAGCGCCAGATTCTAGCCTCAGGTTGTGACAGGAAATTATGCCATGTCCCAAGTGGGCTACTGGGCTGGCCAATCAGGGTATTAGGTGTCACTAATTTATTTTAATACTGTCTTGCCACAGACTGTTTAAATTTACATTGCCCTTACCATATTTGCTCTGCTCCCAA
Source organism: Rousettus aegyptiacus (assembly GCF_014176215.1). Classification (NCBI taxonomy): domain Eukaryota; kingdom Metazoa; phylum Chordata; class Mammalia; order Chiroptera; family Pteropodidae; genus Rousettus; species Rousettus aegyptiacus. Next base: position 59,925,636 of record NW_023416312.1, on the reverse strand, counting down.
CATTAAATCTTTCATCCAGTACATTTCAGAAAACGATAAGCATTATTCACGTATAAAGCATTAAGGGCTCATTATTGGAAAATTCAAACAATTCAAAGAAAAGGTGACAATAACTTAATCCTAAACACACCAGTACTGGGCATCATTATCATATTAAAGAAGTAAACATATTTGACCCTGAATTAGGAGAACACTTTAAAACCCAACTTAAGAGAAAAGAAACCTTAAAACAGACAATGAATTGGTATCAAGATCTGAGTTCTAGTCTAAGTTCAGATATATATTTATTGGGTTTCTTTGGGTAATTTATTTTGCCTCTATTTCTTAGTGTTTCCAGATGTAAAATTAAAAGCAATTTATTTACTCTATTGTAGAGAATTTTTGTGAGAATGACTCTGGTGACCCAAAAAATAAATGAGTTTCTTGGACAAGGCACAATAAAAGTACAATTATTCGAGTTCTATTGTGGAGTTAAACAGAACAATTCACTCAAAGGACACAATGTTTGATTGAGAACATTCTTAATTTTATTTTCTTTAATTTTATAAAATACATTTTTTAAGATAAGTTTCTAACAGTTTACCCTTTATGTGTGTTAAAATTGAAATCCTATATCAGAAATGAAGGAAACACTTTCAGTTGATTAACTCTCTTCCTGTGTGTATATGTGTGTATGTATGCTTGGGAGGTTTTCAGGGAAGAGTTGGTTATTTGTTATGTCATTAAATCAAAACAAAATACAAGGTATGGATTACTTCACTTTCCTTGATCTTGATTGGTTTCTTACAGAACCTTTTCCATCTCCTCCCTCTATGCAGCCTGGAAGCTTATCTGGTATTCTGGTCTGAAAACGAATGTCAAGTGTATTTTTGTAAAGATCTTACATCTCCTTAAACATTGCTGAAACCACTTTGGGAGAAAACAAACAAAAAAAACTCTTTACAACAAAAGAGGCACCTACAGTCATATCTCTAAAATCTCTTCAATAAAGACCAATCAGCCTTTTATTTTTTAACCCAAAGTTAATAAATAAGAAATAGAAGACTGAAACTTGGGAGCTATTCAGGTTTCAAACTCTTTCCACCTTTCCTTTTCTGTGGAAGCTTGCCAACTGAATAGCTGATGACTAGTACATTCAGTTATGTGATCTATACCAGGAAAGAATAATCTGTATGTTAAATATGACTCTTTAACACACAAGGTATCATTGCTAAATCGAATCATCTCTCACTAGCCAGAAAGAATGATCAACCAATGTTTAAAATAATAGGTTATTCAAATTGAGGTTCAAAGTCACCAACTCTATTTCTTCAAAAAGCAAAGTAATTTGTAGAAAATCCCAATAGATGCATAGAACTAGCCAATTTTACATATCACTGGTGATTTTTAACATCCAATTTCCATTTGTTAAAGAATTATATTCAAAGAATCATTCTCCAGGCCTTTTTGGTACCCCAACCAAGTGACAAACAAACTGGAAAACATGAAATGTGCATCATTCTGAAACAAATCAAGATCTTCAAATCACCCACCATGACTGAATGAATAATACCCTATGAAAAGAGCACCATTGTGAAGATATAACAAAGGCCAGAGTACACAACTAATTAACAGAAAAAAAGACATGCAATCCAAAGAGTTATCTATCCTGTGTCTACCAGAGGGCTGGCTCAGTTTACACTGTTAGCCACTAACAATTGCTGCTCAAACCAGTTTTTTTCAACTGAGCTAGTTTCTCTCTATTCTCAGCTCCTTGGAACCCCCAGGGTTGTCATGGTAGCTGTTCTCAAGAAGATTCTGGCAGCACCTGTTTCTCTCCTCTAACAAGGAGTAAGGCCAGGTGCCCCCTTTGTCTACACAGACACTATGCTCTCTTATGCTATAAGTTAGGTTGGCTGAGTTAGAGCTTAAATGGTTCTTTGCCATTGGGGTCAGTGCTCTCTTTCTATGGGTGAAAGATCCTTGCTTTGACCCCTTCCCAGATGCAATAGGGAAATTTGGGCAAATGCTCATATTGTTTTGCTGTCATTCTTTTTCTTTCTTCTATCTTCAGTGGTAATAGGGAGATAGGAGTGAGTTCTCTGTTTTGTACACCAAGGAGAATATATTTGGCTCCTATAGATGACAAGGGACCAGGTACATCCCTTCTCTCTACATGAGCATATTTTTCTCCATTTCGTTTCCATCGGTAGAAGTGCCCTTTGAAAAGAAAACGCTTCCTGGTCCTCAGGAGATGCTTGAAATTCGAATTAGAGCCTCCATTTCTTTGTAACTTGCAGTTGTGGAGTCACCATGTTAAGCATTCCCCATTTCTAGCAGGAACCAGCTGTGAAGCAAAATGACTAACAGAGGTACATAAGAGGGAAGAGTCCACAGAAAGACATTAATCACTGCAAGACTCTCCTTTCTTGTTACACTTGTCAAGAAGAGGGCCAGTAAGTGGCAAAGGCAAAGAGTTAAAATGGGAGATGCAGTATTGTAGGCTGTGTGGTTAGAGCCTCACTATTAGAGAAAGAGAAATTTCTATAGGCAATCAGAACTTGGTGCCTCGACCCATGAGTTTAAGGACGGCAAAGTTGTAAGTGGCAGCAATCATGAAGGTGAGCTGTAGGGAACAGAAAGGAGAATATGAGTGAAAGTAGAAAAGGAAGCTCTCCCTCCTCTAATCCTTTTGGGAACAAAGAAGGGTCGAAATAAAATCATAGCTAAATAAAGAAAAAACTCCTGTTCCATAAAAAACAACAAAGCCCTGTATACTTGACTAGAAATCCTCTCTGAGACATTTCCTTTCAATGGTCCAAGCCCAGAGAACAAACTCGACAAGGATTTATTCTACACCTATGCTTGGCCTAGCACTGAGGGAAGTGAACAATACATGGGCTCTGCTATCATTCTAACCACATGTCTGAGTGACCTGGAGTCACACAGTTCCTGCTGTAGACACAAAACCACATTATGCATCACAGCCCTCCTGTGCTTAATACATCAGTTTATTTTAGAAAATGAGAAACAACTCATCTCTGTTATAAAAACTTCAGCAGTAGGAGGCAGGAGTTCTTCAAGTTTATTCTTAAACATTGGCCACTTACTCAATGACTTCAGATGAAATACTTCATTCACCCTAGATTTTTAAGCTGAACCATAAACATACATTGACACTGCATTGTAACACCATCAGCAAGATTTTGGATATAGAATCACATTATCATAATAACAATCCTCATACTGTTAGATATTTTCAAGAGAGTAACTAAATCCCTTAAAGAGTGTCCAAGATAGAGTTCTATTCACAGTATATAGAATCTCAGGCTTTGGAAAACCCATGTTGAATAACACTTCAGTGGTCTTGTCATTGATCTGATGAAGATGTGTTGAGAATTCATTGTAATATATGACTGTAAAGTATCTGGCAATATTGCATGCCCTGTAAATGCTAAATAATATCATTCTTGACTATGAATCTCTCTCCTCATCACATTTTCCTTGTTCCTGTCAAATTTCTGAAGTTTTTCTGCCTTGCCAACCCAAAGTAAATTTGCACAATCTCTACACTTTGCTGTCTCTTCCGAGTAGCTTCCTTGCAGCATTTCAAGGTTAGAAAGAGTCTATCTTTTTGCCTTTCAGCATAGCTGGACACCAGCTATCCCAGGACCATTGATTTGCCAAGATCATTCACAGACAACTCACCAGCGAAACCAGTGTGGCTGCAGCCCCCACAAATGCAGCAATAAACAGGTGAAAGGTCATTTGGAACTGCAAGAAAATGCAAAGGGAAGAGTTGTTTCTTGCAACAGCAAAAATATGGTCCACTATATATCATGAATGCAGCTTTCTGAATGTGTTGATATCTTTCTCTTTCTCTGTGTTAATTCTGCATCTTTAACTAAGTTGTCACTTCCCTTAGTGTAGTCTTCCCGTTCCTTTATGTAAACTATAGCACCTAGCCCCATAGAACCCAGAACACAGAATACTCATGAAATACTCATAAAACATGTTAATCAATTGTTTTTCTAAAATTGTGTCTAAGAACGCAAAATTTAAAGCCAACATTTTGTTTTCAAATAAATTATTTTCTGCCTTCTTTCTCAGGATTTGCTTTTATTCCTCTGCCTCATTTGTGCACAATAGCTGTTCTCAATACGATGTTTTCTTTTTACAGATGTACTGTTTTTTACTTCTCATAAGAGATTGAGAAGTTCCAAATGGAAGGTGTTTTGTAAAACCCATGAATGTCTGTATATACAACCCATGTTCTTGATAAGGTTTTTAACTAAAATAAAGAAAAATTTCATGTGGGGGATTTTACCATTAAGCTGTATATTTACCTAAAGCTACAAATTTCTTTTAAGGGAGGAAATCTTGCAATGGAAAGCTTTCTATGTAGTTCTAAGGAATATAGATATTTTTAGCATTATGTTCATTGGCTCAGGTGTACTCAGCCAATATTTTGTGAAAGACAAAATCCAGCAAAGAGAAACTGTGGTCCTTAAAATGGAAGTCCATGTGTAGGAATTCGTATGGTACTAAACATTCTTTTTAAAAGTAACCCAAATGGCCCACTCACCTCAGCTGTTTTGCATATAGACAGAAGGTTGGAGCCACACACCTTGCCAGGGAAAGCATTCCATGGGAGAACACCTAAGTAAGACACACAAGTCAACTAAGGTGAGCTTCACAGAGTTGTGGGGCTATATAGAGATTTTCCTTCAGAGCCCATCTTTAATTATCCTGGCTGAAAAGGTAGACCCTACTAAAAATCAGGATCCTCTTGTCTAAAGATTTACAAAAAAATAACAGGTTATTGTATTGAATAGTTGCGAAATTTCGAGTTTGTTATTGAAACGTTCTGCTACTAGGTTGCGAACAGCAGTCAACTAGGGTAGAGCATTGTATGCAGCCAAAAAACTCCCCTCGCTTCCAAGAAATTTCCTTCCAAAGGAAGAAATCGTTCCAATTTCAGTGAAGAGGGATTAACAAGCTAAGATCCAGGCTTCCATACTCTTATTTTTCTCATAATTACCACCCTCTTTACCCTACGTAAAGAACCAAATACATAGTTCTTACATAAGGAGATTGAGGAGCCAAGGTACACATGCACTAACTCACCATACATTCTGGCATCAGCACAGAGGCTGCCTATACTGGCAGAGGTCTTGCTGGGGAAGGCAATAGACTGGCAGGTGGTCCAGGTGTTGAAGTAAATGTACACGGGCACAGCAGAGCAGGCAAACACCAGGAGCCACACAATGGTCAGGGCATAGGTGATGCCCACAAACTAAAACAATTGACGTGGGGTGGTTAGAAATCAGCATTAGCCTGCAGATGTCAAAACACGAATTGGGAGATCCTGGAGTGGCATGTGCCAGACATGAAACCAGATTCCAGAGATCTCCATAAAATAAAATTAGTAAGCAGAGCACCTCTGTCAATTGTCATTGGCAGTATCTACTAGAGAACTGGCCCCAGATATGATGGAGGGTGATGGGAATGGGTAAAGGTTGGAGTGAGAAGGATCCCTGGGTTAGAGAGGCTTCAGGAGATTTTTTGGGCAGATAAGGTGTAAAGAAATCAAAACAGATCTTGAAAGAAAGTTGTGCCATTCATTGCCTCAGGCTGAGCTTAGAAAATATTTCTTGTCACCAGACTTTTGATCCCTAGTCATTGAACAAAGCCAATAGGAGATTTGAATTTGATATCCAAAAAATAAAACCTTTCTAAGCCAACTGCTAGACACAAAAGACATCGCCATCACCAACAGATGTTCAGCCCCCAGAGGGCCTTTAATTCTAGAGACTGAAAACCAATGTGTGTTTCAGTTGAAGCACGGATAGCCCTCAGACAAAGATGAAGTATTAAATATGCAGATTTATCCTAGTTCCTTCTGGGACCTCCAATAGTGTAGAACCCCAGAATATTGTGAATTCCACCTTGAAGTCAATTATTTAATTTCCATGATCCACCTTCCCTCTCAGATCAGATACCTATATCTCAAATTCATGGGCAGCATTTTAGACTCTTGGGCAGTCAGATCTACTCTTGTTTTGGTCCCTTCTAGGAGGGAAGTAAAGGGATACCAACAGATGGCTTAGAAATAGTCTGATTGTACAAAGCATCCCAGAAACTCATGCTTTTCATTTTGAGATGAAAATTTTTAGGGAACTTTTTAAAGGTGAGGCTAAGCCAGCTGGGCACCACGTTCTTCCTGACCTTCTCGTTGGGCTGTAGCCAACACTTCCTCACTCAAAAGCCAGGTTCCTGGACAGGACCCAGCCTTGGATGGGGGTGAGGCCACAGACTAACGCCCAATTGTCCCCCACCCCTTGTTATTGCCACAAAATCCTGAGGATGATCACCTTGTCGGGATGTCCTAGCCATTTTCCCAAACAATGACACACCCGCTCCAAAGAACGAGCTTGATGTTGGCCTCTGGAACCCCTCCCCTTCTGGCCCCCTGTTACCGTTGCGCTCAGGCCCTTGCCGCAGATGGTGGTCTTGTAGTCGCCAAAGATCTGCCTGACTGCACCGGTGGTGTAGAAGCCCTCAGCCAGCAAGAGGGCCCCATAAAGGAAGAAGAAAGAGGCAGTTCCATAGATGACATACTGGAAGGCATGGATCCTGCATTAACAGATCCACAAAAGAAACCAGGGAATCTTATTAATTGAGGAACTAGTTTCCTTCCCACATAAGTGGACACTTGAGTGGACACCTAAACAAGGATAGAGATTCTTTAGAAGGATCACTAGGTTCCTCCTCTGTCCAGTCATTGGGCTTTCCCCAAGTTCTCCATACCTACTACTGCTGAGGCTCCAACTCAATGTTAACCTTACTGAGCAAAAGTTAGAATACATTGAGAGAAAGCAAGGACAGGGGGCAGTGGGCAGGCAGACCCCTATTTTTCTGAAATTGACATTTTCCCCTCACTTAGGGCTTCAGATGTGGCACAGGTGGAATCTGCACACAGAGGAGAAATTCAGGAATCACTTCTTGTGTTGCACCAATCACCCACTAGCCATTAAGGTACTGATGAGTTCTATATCTCCAACATGGAGAGAGAGGATAAGAGGAGGTTTGAGTGGAATGACAGGTACTTACACATTGATGAGATACTCATAGTCCTGGTAGTTTTTGGAGAAATAGGTCTCAATTAGTTTTTCTGTACCAGTGAGTGCTTCATGTCCACAGCCACAGAATAGTGCTACCCCAAAGAAACACAATCCAGTGGCCACCAGAGAAGCAAATGGGGCCCCTACAAGACATCTTGCACAGCACTCTAACAAGCCTAGGAAAAAAGAACAGGAAACAGTCATGGATGTACAATAGGAAGCTCGTGCCACTCAGACCTCACTGCCAGACCAGTCAGGCCCTGTGCTCACATGCATGGACAGAGTGTCACCCCCAAATACAAAAGTAGGAGAATTTAGAACTTTAGGCTTCTGAAATGTGAGATTGACCTCCAAACCATACTTTGTTCCTTTCTTGAAAATAAATCTTTACCAGAAAATAAGGGTTTTTTTTTAATAATCAGTAATTCAAGTAGCAAGCCAGAGAGATTATACAATTATTCTCTCCTTTTTTATCATTCTGGTTTGATTTATTTAGTCATTAATCAACTCTTATGGAGTACCTACTATGTGCCTAACATTGTGCTAGGTGTTATGTGAGATGTGAATAAATAAAAGACAGATCCAGCCATATGGGAATTTTGTTTACTGAAGAAGAATGAGTTATGTAGACCTAATATTTTCAACAATTCCAGGCAGTCAAGGAAGTGATTACAAAGGGCTAAAGCACTTAGAGTTCCAGGAAGAAGTGAGTGCAGGCCAGAGATATCAGTATAGTCAGATAGGATTTGGGCCTTGAAGAGCATTCCAGGTAGGATATTCCTGAAAATTGTATGTTCTTCATGGAATGCTTTATTTTTCTTAGTCTAGATATGTGAAAAGCAGCCCAAAGGGAAGGAGGGAACTGGCAGAGGACAGGAGATGGTAATGAAAGAATTACTATTGTTATTTCCAGTAATAAAAAGGCAGGCTTAATAATTTTTGAATATTTTGCATGGCTTATTTGTCCCCAATACACTGCAGCTTAGCCAATGTCCTCATCCTCAGTCTTACACTACAGTTCTGTCAAAACAGCTACAAAGAGACTTTATATAAAGTCAGCAAAGCATGAAACGTCTTTCTAGCATGATGAAAACACACCAGGGCTTGGGAGAACAGGTGTCCTAAAGTGTTAACAGTCCCTGAGATTCCCAGGCCAGCTGAGAAACACACAAGAAAGACACACAAGAAATCACAGACTCTGAGAACAGCTGTGCCCCAAGCACCAGCCCCATGCTCTAAAGTGTCACATGGAGTGAAACAACAATTTTCAAGTAGATGACTGACTAAATGGGGAAAGGATGGCTCCCTCTGGCCTCTTGGCCTGATCCCCAAAAAGTAGAAATAAAAATGTTAATCTGTTCAGAAAAGGATCATATATATATATATATATATATATAATATTATATTATATTTTATTATATATAATATATATATTTTATATATATATGTATTTTTATATATATAAACACACATACATGCACACATATACATATATATGCACATACACACATATACACAGAATTTATATATCTATTCCTATATAATATATACCTACGATATATGAATTGTTTTTGTATTTTTATATACTATATGTATATATGAATTATTTGTACATATGTACATATACGCACACACAAATGATCAGCAAATATGCTGAGGAGCTGCTATTTTGGAAAAGCATGTTGAGACTTCTTATAAAAACAAAACAAATCATATTGATATTTAGGTTTGGATTTTTATGCAAAGATCACTTGTCTATACCAGTGTTCAGGGACCAGGGGAGTCCTTTGCCAGACCCTCTTAACACTAATACTATTTCTTTTTAGCCCTGAGTGCTTGACCATCTCATCATTTGCATGGTTGAACTGCATCAACGTGAACAGATTCTGAAGGACCAAATTTTCTCTATCATGGGAAAGTTGAGGTGGAGGCATTTGTCTCTGTTCTCAGAACCATAGAATGAGTAAGTCCTATTACCCACTGTTTCCTAAAATGACAGCCCTTCCTTGGTCCTCAAAAAGCCTCTTTCTCAAAGATTCTTATATATCACACCAGAGATGAGGCATGGAAGTCCAAGCCAAGCAAATTAAGTAGTTAACATTTGCAGCAGATTTGAATTTCCTTTTCCAAGAACCTTGTGTGTGCTGTCAGAAAACTCAGTCTCTATTGGAAGCAATTTCTAGTTGTGCCGCCTTAAGTGGAGGCAGAGTTTACTTAGCATGAACTTTGCAATAGAGTTTGGCAAGAGTGTCTCATCAGAACTGGCCCATGGTGTGTGTGTGTGTGTGTGTGCGCGCACGTGCACATGCACATTCACACATGTACACATGCAAATGTGCACACGCATGCATGTGTACACCAGAGAGAAAGACATAGTAGTTGAAATCCGTCATTGTTCTCTGGAAACATTTCAGAAATTGATCTTCCTCTTTCACAACAGGTTAAGATACTAGTTGCATCTTATAAATTATGAAAAGGAGCTTGAAAATAACCAGTGCTGCCATTTTCTTTCTCTGCATATCCAACTCTTCCCCACCCCCAGAACTCTAGGACTCTTCTAGTAAAGAAGGTCTCTGAAGCCTGGGGGTGGAGGGAGGGGAAGGTCAGTGACCCCACTGTTCCCCCCTCTCTCTAACACAGGGTCAGCACTTGGACAGAGCCCTCCAGACAAAGAAGCCTTGTTTTACTCTGAGATCTCAGGAACCTCATTGGTATTCTACAGGGGCCCACAGGCCTGAGGGTGGAGAGGGAGTTAGACCCAGGGAACAATGGCAAAACTGTTTGTTTAGAGTAAGGAGAGCCATCCATCCTAACAAGTGAACATCCTGTGCCCACTCCCTCAACCCAGCTTTTTCATCCTGGGAAGGGCTAAATGATGGTGCAGGAGTGATCAGGGGTGAAGGAACTTGAATGCTTGCTAACCAGATAATTCCACTCTAGTCTTTAGCTGATGCCCCCTTCCAGGGTTGTAAAGAAGAAGGAAAACCCTCTTTAGTGTATCTGATCCTTTTTCATCATCCAAAAAACCAGAGTGTCATATGTAGTGTTCTTACTAGGTAATAAAGGATTAGGCCTCGGGAGCAACTCTGAATCACCAAATGATCCTCTTTCTTCTTCCACCCATTTTTATTCTATTTTCTTAGACCTCAAATAACTTAGCACATCCTTTTCTGCTCGAAAATTGTCACTCAAAGCAAGGGACAAGAAGAACATAGGTTTTAATGAATCTCTAATGTGAAATCAGAAATAATCGAACCTGGATAGTTGAGCTATAAACAGTTCAACAATATCAGCATGAGCATCAGACAGCCATGTCTTTGCAATCAAAATGAAATGTTTGTTCTGGGGGTACATGAGTTCATCAGAAGTGAAGAATTCGTCAGTCTGTTCAAGTAAAAAATCAAATTTGGGGTTCCAACTGGGAAAAACTCATAACATGCAAGAAATTGTGTCTTCATTAAAGTAGTAGACAACTATAACATTTTGAGAAAGATTCATTGGGTTCACTTTCATTTTTCACAGCCCAAGAAATGTGCATGGGAATGTAGGGACAAGAGCTTAAAGCCACAGGCTCCCCATTTCAGAACACTTTATGATTAAAGGGATATTGGTGTGATTCGGAAGGCTTTGAGAGATTTTGGAAAAGTTCCTTGGCTTTCTTAAGAGACATTCTCACATTTCCGGGCTAAGTACAGCCTGGGACATAGAGAGTTGGCATAAAAGAACTATATAGTAGTAATATTACCTAATACAACCCAATTGGATTAAACCAACTGACTTTAATGAGAGGTCATAGAGAAAGTGTTTTCCTTTTATTTCTTTTTATGTGGATTCAGTGCCATTATTAAGCACATTAGCAGCAACCTAGATATTGTGAGGGAAAAAAAGGAATTATAAGGACCAGTCCCTTTCTTCAAAGACCTTTCACCCTTTTTGAGAACAAACATGTCTGTGAATCAAAGGCTAAAGCTACCTACCATCTAATGTTTAAAAGTATATAACCAAAATCTGTGGGCAAAATGTAAGAAAAAGAGACATGTTTGGTTTTGACTAGATTATCTACAAATTCTCAAAACTAGGTCTAATCAATCTGTGATAGAACTTCAAGCCAGTCTCACTAATGATCTTCACAGGAGTTTGACAAATATCGACAGGCCCATTGTGACTTTTATCCAGATCCGTGTCTATCCAAGGGACTGTGTTGATCCTGATACTGTCTCTTTAAGCAGAAGCCAAGAGCTCTCAAGCCCTCCCTCCTTTCCCATGCCCTGGGCACGCCTCAAGGACTAGCTCCATGATGGAAATTCACTGTGAGTCTGTGAACTTATCAAAGGAAGAAGAGGAAGGGCTTTCATCAAATGGGATGGTAGAAAGAGACCAATTGTTCCTCGAACAATTCCCAGCCTGTCCCTTAAATCCAGCTGACAAAGGGAGAGATAGAACCCCATACAATAGAGCTAAACAACAGGCAAGTTCATTGAGTAAAAAACTGGCCCCATCTCCCTAGGTCTCTAATCTGCACTACAGTTTTACCCTCCTCCCAGAACCCACCCCTTAACCTCATCCCATGAACAGAAGACTCCTTGATCAGGGCCTATAATCAGTTGACAGGGCCAAGATGCTAAGACAGCCGTGACTGGTACTAGGGATGGATGGGAATCAGTGGGTGGGTTCTAGGAGTGAAACAACAATCATCAGGAGGTATTAGAGACAAAGACTTTGCTTCTGGCCTTATCCTGGTCAGACAAAGCCCTGTCTATAATCTTGTCTTTCCTACATGAAATCAGAACTGATACCACATTCAAGGACTAGAAAGAGCCTTCAGCCACTGGGGCATGGGAATCCAAGACTGCTGGATAGTCAAATCATGCAGACTGAGTTAAACCAAAAGGAATCTCAGCCTTCTCTCTGAATAGGAGTTATTATCACCATAGCAACAACATCTGGAACACCTTGTTTACTATACTCCTTGCTCCTCCCCAAACACACACGCATGCACACATGTACTGATTTATGCCCAAACATTGGGAGGCTAGGGTAGAAGCTTGATTGTTAAACTCTCCCTGACACAATGTGGAAAGGTGAAAGAGAAGCACCTGACACTAAGCTAAAAGACAACAGTTTTCATACCTTATTCCTTGGGGTAGTCTCCTCTCTCCTTGGTTGCAGTGTGAAGCTGATCTGGGGAACTTTGTTACCATCTTTGGGACATCACTGACTCTTTTCCAGAGTCATGTCTGGCAGTGAGCTCAGAGGTCAACACAGAGCTGAGAGATCACCCTTATGACTATTTAAAAATAGCGAAGGAGGAATTAATTTATCAGTACTTGCTAAGCTTTTGATGAAAGACCTTGACAATGGGAAAGGAAAAGAAAGTTTGTTTGCCTGCCATGGCTGGCGTGACCCTTTTTGATTAGTTCACTGCCCTAGCTAGATTTTTGCTAGACTTGATGTTCTGTGGACAATGAGAGCATTCCTATTGTTGCTTTCTTTCAAGGCCAAGAATTAAACACTAAGTATGGTTTTGGGGGCTTCAAGATAATACACAAAAAGTCAACAAGAGAAAAAAGATGCCCCTGTCTGGGGTTCTGCCTTGATGGGTTTGGAAACTATACTTTCCCCCACATCCAACTCCCAGGGATTTCTTGAGCTTTGTTGCACTTAGATAGTTTTGGGAGAGCAGTTCTGGTTGTCAGGTTGTTGAGTGAACTTGGCTTTCCTAGCCCAGAGCCAAGATGAAAGACCCTTGAAGCAGAGCAGACTTTTCAGTTGGCTTGGCTCTCCAATAACTCTTCTGGCTCTGCAGGGCCAAGGTGAAGGGTGGAGTGGGGAAGACTATCTGTGTTCGTTCCAGTCAGTGTCTCTAAGAGTAAGTGAATGTGCTGATTTGGGTCTTCTTTCTTTTTAGCTCCTGGAATTCTAATGGCATTTTTGCCATCATGGTGGGATTCAGTTAGCATTCAGGCATTTTGTAAAACTAGACCCCTGCTCTGCCTTGTCACTTTTTTGCCTGGGCTACATTCACTCTCAGCCAGCCAAAACTACACTGCTGGGCAAACAGCCACCTTTGGAGAGAAGCTTCACAGTTTGGTTACCAGGGTAACAGTCACTGTTCTCAGAAACAAGCTAGCAGGAGCCAACGTTTTGCTATTCAGTAATGGCATTGTGTTACTGAGCACAGAGTAATCAGCTACTGCTCTTTGGATATTTTCTGGTTCCATTGTTATCTCAAAGACTCATTTGGAATATCCTCCTCTCAAGTTGGGACAAGGTTTAATGAACTATTATTTTCCTCATAAACCTTTTGTGCAGCTCCCTGTTCCTGGAGGTGATTAAGGAGAGGCTGTAGGAATATTTAACTGGCTGTTGTTGAAGGGACTCCTGAACTGCAATTTCACTCAGTTTCTCAAGTTCCTTCCAGCCCCAAGTTCCATGATATTATTTGTCTACTATGATTGTTAAATAGCCATACACTCCATGTCAGAACTAGTAGCAATTCAGTTCTTTGTTGGAGATGGTCTATTATTTACAGAATATTTGAAATATTTTGTTATTGAATAACTGAAAAGTCATATACACCTGGCCCAAGTATTACCCACCACTAGGATCTGGGTTCCAATACATGACCTCAACTGTGGCCTTATCTGTGGCAATCATCCCTGGAGGAAATCATCCAGCCTCCAAAACAGGAAACTGTCCCTGTGGTCACTTTATCTGTTCCTGCTTTTTCCTCTCTCTCTCTCTTTGTTTTTAATTCACAACCTACCCAAGCAGGTGTCCTGACATTAGATAGAGTTTCTGATGTTACTTTGGGCAGGAATTGAGTTTCTCAAACATTCACCTCACCTGGACACTCTCAATAGGTCAAACGATTCTTACCCAGTGCACAAAGTGCAGATAAAGAAAACCCAACCACTTTGGAAAAAGTAAAAGTCAGCCTGTACACAAGGCATTGTATAATAATCCATATTATCATGATTTACAATTGTTATGGAGATAGGTTGCCCATTTTCAAAAGACTTTCACATCATTATTACTTGATTTTCACAACCCTGAAAGTATACAAAACTGTTATTGTGGTCCCCATGTTCCATATGAAAAAGTGATAATTCAGTGACCTGCCCAAATTCACAGTTTATATGTGGCAGATGTGGGATTCAAATTTGGTTGTGTTCACTTCTAGTCCAGTGCTCTACCTTCTTAATTATCCTACCTGAATACATGCTGCAAGGAGCTCTCTTGTCATTTCACAATGAAACAACCTAAAGGCTTTCACCAGCTTAATAGAATTGAAACCTATCTTCCTGGATGTTGCTGGAGTATTCTGGGTATTACATCTGATGGTGAGTACACAGGGCAATTGATTTTCATTTCCTATAAGATGCATTTGAGCCACTGCTCTTGTTTTGCCAGATGTGAGCAACGTCTACATATCTCTGTGGCATCCTGTGTGGACAAAGACTCTGTGCTCTGCACAGCTTGCTCTGAGTAGGCACTACCAGAAACCAGGCCTCATAGCTTCTCTCTTTGTTTATAGAACCTGTCAAAGCCCTCAGTACTCAGCCAAATCAGCAAGAGCTCTGAGGTCCCAGCAGCCTCCTTTTCATGGGAGAGATTTAGAATCCAGACCATGCCCTCAGGAAGGCTGTCTGTGATATTTGCTAGATATGGTCACCCATACACATGTGCGCACACAGACACACACACGCGCACGCGCGCGCGCGCACACACACACACACACACACACACCTACTTATATCTGTTCCCCATGGTAAAGCCATTGAAGACTTTATTTTCATTTCCTAAGCTTAAGATTGGCCTCCTTAGTCATGGCCAAGTCTGAATCCATCTTGCCCAATTCCCCAATTTCCTATTGTTACCAAACAGGGTCTAAATTTTGTATCAAGCAAGCAGTTATTTAGTATATCTGAGGGCTAGCCAACACTCAGTTGCTTCCAGCAGAACCAGGGATGTTAGCTGACACAACCATTATCAGAGCCTGGGAACCAGGGTAAAAGAGAAGGTAGAAGGAAGTGAAGAGGTAGGAAGACACATGACCACATCCAGCTCACTGGGCTCTCTCTCCAAGGACTTGTGAGACTCTCCACATGCTGCTGGAATTCTTTGGCAATAAAGCATCACTCTCAATACAGCAGAGAAAGAGTTAATCTAACTGAGTGCTAAGGAATTAAAAAGAAAACAAGTGCCAAAGCACAACTCTTTTAAACCATTGAAAACCCCGAAATCCCAAAGTTGAAAATTCTCTCGCACATTCCTGTGCCTGTTTGAGCCTTCCATGCTAAAATTTTTGAAACTCACCCATATCTTTGGGATTCTGACTGCAATTGTAGCCGGCTGGCTAGTCTGCTTTGCGGCTGACTTTGTTCAGCTTGAAGGATCCTGGTCTCTCCAGTCTCCTTCTTCGGTCCTTTACTTTTTCTCTCTGAGTATCTTTGTCCTCTTCTCCAGCAATGAAAAGGGCTTTCTGATTGACAGACAACCCCCTTAAAGGGACAGGCCTGCTTTCCTCTTTCTCTCTCCCACCCCATCTCCTCCCCTTGCCCCCACCTACTTAGGGATACTCCCTTCTCTAAGGGATCCGTCTTCTTTTTCTGCCTTTCACTGCCAATTTTGTTTTTTTCCCTAAGGCTGTCTGTGTGGAATTTCACTTTGCTACAGAGACATCTGGAAATGTGGTTAGGGGCTGGAAATAAAAAGAAGAGGTCTTGGAAGCCTCCAATTGATCCTTGGATCTATTTGGTGTAGGATGTGGCAGCACAAGTGCCAGAAGCCATGGAAATAATAGCTCTGGTGAGGGGGTCAAGATCAAAAACCTACATGCTATCTCCCAGAGTCCTTCCAACTCTGGCCCCGACCCTACCCCTCACTCATAGCTGCCTTTGGCCCTGTCCACTTTCCCCTCCCCCAACTCCTTGGCAAATAAGCACCCTTCCCTAACCCAGCTCTAGAAACACAATAGAGAAGAAAAAATTGTATTTTAAAACAATTTCTTCCAAATCCTCCAACTGAATGAGGACAAAATACAAGTTGTTGATTCCACAAACAGATTTTTACCATGCTTGGAGAGGCTAGAATTGTTATAATTTTATCAAGAGGACAGCAGAGACCTGGAGATGAGGCAAGACTTGTGCAGGTTCACAGAATAGGCTAAAGAAAAAGGTCAGAGTTAGGGATGTAGGTGATTTCCAAAGAGGGTAATTGACTCAAGAACATAATCTGAGATTCAGGTAGTCAATATCTCATTCTGAGAATGTAGTATTATCAAAGAGCTGAGGGCAGGCCAGTGAGAGGCAGGGAGTGGGTTGGGTTAAAGTAGCAGGCGCCAAAGAGGATGAAGAGAGAGAAAGGGAAAGAAAATATAGTTCTTGCCTCAGAGAAAGAAACACTAAGAAAAAATGGTGAAGCAGAAAGAATAGGGAAATAATATGTAAAACCTGCCTCACCAATAATAATTGTTTTTAAAGACTATGAAGGTGTTTGAGTGTCTAGTGTCAAGTGGGATTAACCTGACAAGGTTGTCTAGAAGAGGTGAATCTTAACCAATGTCTATCTCGGTTTATTAGTGTTCTCTAACCCTTCAGGAGCTTCAGAAAGGCATAACTCTATTAAACTTGAAGCCCATATCCTCCCATTGGAGGCCTTTAAGGGGTTAGCATAGAAGTGGAAGGGGATCTGTTGGAAGACTCCAGGAAAAGAAGGTATGGGCCCCTCGAATTTTTCCTATGGCTTTGGTTTGGTGTCAGAGAGGAGAGGAAGGAGGTACTGAGATGAACCTAGAATTTTCCTGTGGTGGGAGAGAGGCAAGATTGTGTTTTACAGTTTTCTCTTTGAGCTGCGATCTTGTATTTGTTTCTGGCTTGGCCTCTGTTGTTAGGAAAAGGGTGAGTCTTCTGCAGAGGACCTAATGGGTCCACCAGAGTCCTGCATCCTGCAATGTTGGAGGTTTGTTCAGAGTCCTAAAACATCTATATCTTTTGCTGCCCCTTTTGCTGACCAAGACCAGAGCAGACCACACTAAGGCCATACGACTGAGGGTAGAGTGTCCCAAGACCCCTGTCTGGCCTTACCAACCCTGCTCTCCAGCCATAGACTCTACATGTTGAGGAAGCTGGGTTATATGATTGTGCCAAAAATTAACTTCTAAATGGTTCTTGTTAGGACAGCTCTGGAAGAGAGGATGGACCAAGAACAAGAAGTCCCCAAATGTGTGCCCTCGGCTCCTTAGATGACAGAAGAAACTGATTCCAAACTTTGGGGGTTTTCATTTAGGGATGAGAGAGATGGTTTTTCACAGCTTGAATAGATAAGGTAGACTTGCATGCAGGGGAGATTGCTCAGGCTGAGCCCTCTCACAAATCTGCCCCTGGATTCTCAGCAGCAGTCTGGCTACTGCTAGGCTACTCAGAAAAAAAAGATATGTTCCCAATAAACCCACAGACACCAAATTTTCAAACACATTTGCTTAACACACATTTCTCTTCTCCTTTCTTCTGTTGCTATTGCCTTACTACTCACTTTGTCTTCTCCCCAAGTCTCAATCTCTCTGTGTCTCTGCTTTTCTATCTCTGTCTCAGTTTCTCTTTGCATATCTGTTTCTCTGTCTCTTTATTTTTTCTCTCTCTATACTTCTTGATGGAGCACATCTTCCTGTCTCCACCTTGTTCTTATGTCCAGGGATGGGCAAGGGGTTTGGCCAGATGACTATGTCACGTTCACTGTCTCTGGTGCCTTAAGGTTCCCACCTCCCCAGAATCTAGTATGTTGCAGTTGTTCTATAGTCTGACACTGTGCCTCAGCACCCACTCACCACCCTTCTTGAGCCTTTCTCATAGCCTTCATAGGGTTTCTTTCCAGACCCCCAAGGGGGCTTTTTATTTTACCCCCCCCCCACACACACACCTATTTCTGTGGTTTCGCTTCCACATGGTTCTGCTGGGTGCCCTTGGCAAAATGTTCCCCAGAGTCCAGCTGGGTCCCCGGCAGTGCCCAGGGATTCCTCAAGAGGGCACTGCCAGCCTTCTTGGTAGCAGCCTGCTGCCTGTATTGGGTGCCTGTGGGAACAATGCAGGATTGTATGAAACTAGTAAACAGTTGGCTTCATGTAATTCAGATGGTACCTCAGAGGATCTGGGCCCCCTTGACCATAACTTGCTTTGATTGTACAGCTTTCTTACAAATAACTCCAAAACACTTGGGTATTGCCTCTACTCTTGCCTCTGTGATCCCATTGCGCCTGATTCTTGAAGGCCACTGGGAAAGTTGGTTCTCTTTGTTTCACTGTATAGACTGAACTCTAAAACTCAGGGAAGTCCAGTGAATTTCTCCCAGGAAACTAAATAAGGGCTCAAGTGTCCAATCTGGTGACCTACTTCTTCATGTCCACGTGGAAGATCATAAAGGGGAACAGAGAAGACACAGTATCAGTGAAAGCCAGGGATTACCTGCTGGCATTTGGAACTTCTGGAGCTGAAGCTTTGCTTCTTTTCCCCAAGATAATGTTCTCCCAGACCAAACTTAGGAAGGCAAGTGGCTTCTTCTTACAGTTTTTCTAGCCCTGGCACAGAAGGTTGACTGGCTGGCAGGCGGGCAATATATTATTCCTTATGTACCTGCCAATACAACTGTTTCTCTGTTTCTCTATCTCTGTCTCTGTTTCTCTTTGTGTATCTGTTTCTCTGTCTCTTTCTTTTTCTCTCTCTATATTCCTTCATGGAGCATGTCTTCCTTTCTCCACCTTGTTCTTATGCTCAGGGATGGGCAAAGGGCTTGGCCAGGTGACTATTTCATGCTGATTGGTTTGGTCATGCCTTTCTGGCTAAGAGAACTGAGGGCTGAGGGTCAGAAAAGTCACGTACTTTGAGCTGGCATAAGTGGAGGAGTGGAGGCTGTTCTTCTTCCTCTCCTGAAGATTTATGGAGCAATGTAAGGATGGATGGGAGTGGGCAATGAGTTTAATGTATATTCAGAAAGAGGAGATGACCATGGCTTGGGGAGTGAAGGGTAGCCTGGAAGCCAAAATAATTAGATAAATAAGCTCAGGAAAGGAGTGCCTGGGGAGCACCAGTCAGCTACCAGCAATGTGAGGAAATTAGTTGTCCACATAATGCACCTCCACAAACATTAAAACTCGGCCAGCTTTGGTACAGTAGCCCCTGCAAAGAGATGGCATGTTTGAAACAATCTCTGAGCACAACAAAAATACTTCTACTACCCTTGGTTGTCAAATACTCATCTAACTCCTGAGGACCAATGTTATATGTTCCATTTTCCTTATGGGGTACAGAGGCAGCTTTCCAACAGGCAAAGGACAGAGCCACCTCTAAAGAAGGCCTCTCTCCAGACTCACATTGCTTTGGTATTGCTTGGGAGATTGTTCTGCTCCAAAAAAAAATGTTTGAACAGAGAGCTTCTGCCCTGAGTAAGAAGAGTCATGGGAAGGATGAACAGGCTTCAGTCTGCTGTGTCCCGAGCCGCCAACCCTGTACTTCTCAGCCTAAGCAGGAGGACCATGTTAGAAATCCAGGCAGGTCAAGTTGCATATAGTTTGTAGGATCAGTGGGATTTAAAATCAGTCAGTGGGGACCAGATGATACTACGGACTTTGTTATATTTGTCAAGTATGGTAATAGCATGTTTTTTTAAGTTCTTTATCAGTTAGAGATTAATAGAAAAATATTTATAGATGATATGTCATGAAACCTGGGATTTTTCCTCCCCAGAAAATTACAGTAACAAAATTATATGAAATAACATTGGCAAAATATTGGAAAATTTCAAAGCTAGGTGATAGGTATTTGGGAGTTTTATTATACTATTTTCACCTCTTTGTATATGGTGAAACTCGAGGTGAGAAAAGAGGAGTCATTAGGGTTAAGATTCAAACTAGCTCAGAAGGAAAAAAAAAGAGAACATTTCCAAAAGAAATTTCTGGTATTTCTGAGCAAATACATACAGCCTGGTAAGAGTGGCTGCTTCTGGAGAGGGTGTCTGGGGGCTTAGAGTGAGAGGAAAACTTCTCACTACATGCTCTTTTGTATGGTAGGGATTTGAAATTATATTAATTTCTTTTTCTATGGAAAAATCTCATTTGAAAAGTCCCTCAGGCAGATTGAGGGACAGCAGTCCACAGGTTGCTCACATTTGCTCGACTATGGCAGGTGGATCATGAAAGGGAAGCCCTTACCTTGGCAGGTTGGCCAGGCCCACTCCCTCAACACCACCAACACTGCCCACTCTCTTCTTCTGCTTGTTTTTCCAAAACATCGACCTATTCCAAAATGTGGGCTGCCCAAAGCCACAGGAGAGGACTCCCAGAATAACCTCCCAAGGCACAGCTAGATAGGGAAGAGGGGTTGTTCTTGCCTGGTTCCCAAAGGGAGAAAATATGATCCTCTGAATGTAAGAAAGGTTCTCAGCTAGGTGATGGGTATTTGGGAGTTTTATTATACTATTTTCACCTCTTTGTATATGGTGAAACTTGAGATGAGAAAAGAGGAGTCATTAGAGTTAAGATTCAAACTAGCTCAGAAGGAAAAAAAAGAGAATATTTCCAAAAGAAATTTCTGGTATTTCAAGAGATCACTCCCTGTACCTTCCAGGCAAACAAAGTCCATCCTTTCTCCTTTGCTGGCCTTGCAGATAGTGAGGGCTATGTTTACAACTAAAGGGGCCCACTCAAGCGGCTTCCCAGGCCTCCTACTTTCAAAGCAGCGGCTGCCTTTTCAGAGATGTATCACTGTGAGCTGTGGATGACACTTCAACCCAAAGCTGGATTATCTATGGAGCAGATTATCTAACCCTCAAGGCCAAGGTACATTCCTTGAGAAAATATGCCAGCAGCCAGGATGAAGAAGGGGAGCCTCAGTTCTTCCTGCTGAGAGCTGTGAACTCCTGGTAAGCACAGATTATGGTGCTAGAGCTTAGAGAAAATGCCCAAATTGGGAGATCAGCCTGCTTGCCCCAGGATCTTGGCTGACACCATCCTCCCACACCCTGGCCTGAGCAGCTGGTCCTCGCACTATCATGAGCTCCTGTCACTGAAAAAAAATGGAGCAGACTCCAGCCATGGGAAGCACCTACCCTCCTACTATCCGTCCCCTATGCTCTCCATTGCTATAGGGTTTTCACTGTGATGACCAGGAGTGCATAAGAGGCCCTGGACTCTGGAGCTGAGGCTGTCTGCAGGCTCCTTTGAGCAGCTGTCACCCCAGCCTTCAAACACGGAAGGGTTACTGCACTCCTCCATCCAGGCCCACTCCAGTCCTAGGTTGCAGACATCTACCCTGGCCATCAGAGAAAAAGAGGTTCTTTCATAAGCACCATTAGTCCCAAACCATGAAGTCAAAAAAACAATACCCCAAGGACCCTCTGAAGAGGGTTTTACATGCTCCTTGGATTATCCTTGAAAATCCTTCAAAATTTCTAAACACTGTAATTATTTCCACAGGCTGAATCCAGCAGTTCTTGGAAAGTTTTCAAAGCATAGAGTGACAGCAGTTCCCCTTAGCTTCTGCTACCCTCCCTACAAGGAACTTTCAGTAAGAGAAACAAATCTTCACTGGGTTATCCTCTATACCCTGGCTGTACCGCTGCTGCCTAGACACAGAAGGTCTATTCAATTCTCAGCCTGAGAGAGCCCCTCCAAGGAGTCGACTTTAGAGCCATGAGCCTAAGCTACAAGCCTAAAGAGCCAATAAGGGCTCTCCATCCTGAGACAAGAACTGCTCAGCTCTCCTCAAATTTCCTCAAAAAAGGAGACATGGAGGTGGCTACTGAATACTGGTGTGGGGTTGACTATTCCAGTTAAAGATGGGTTTGGAAAGAGTAGCTAAATCCTGGGTTTCCTCTGAGTAACCATCCTCTCTCTGCTGATAACTAAGATAGAGGGAAGTCATTAGAACTGCAGCAAGAAGTGTTTTGGCTAGATATCAAGTGGGCCTTCCAGATGATCAGGGCTCTCTATGAGCAGTGGGGTATACTGATTAAGAACATCGACTCTGTTCTCTGTATCTATGAGTCTTTCTGTTTTTCTGCCAGATGGGGGATGGGGGAAATGATGAAGGGATTAGGAAGTGCAAATTGGTAATTATGAAATAGTCATGGGGATGTAAATACAGCATAGGGAATGCACTCTATAATATTGTAATAATTATGTATAGTGCCAGGTGGGTACTAGACTAATCGAGGAGATCACTTCATAAATTATGTAAATGTCTAATCTCAATGCTGCACATCTGAAACTAATATAAAATAATATTGAATGAGAATCTTTGACACATGATGCAGTGAGACACATCTCCAGATCACTCCCCTTGAAAAAAACAATAAGCTGAACATCTAAAACTCAACAACAACAAAAAAAAATCCAAACTGCACACCAGCATGTCTGAGTGAGGGAGTTGTGCATAAGAGCTACCACAGGTCAGAATCCCGGGTGTCAGGCGATGCACTAAGAGAAATAAAGAAGCTGCCTCTCGCAGCTGCCAGAACTCCCTGTGGGGGAAGAAGGGAAGGGGAGAAGGTGCAGGGCCTGAACAGCCCTGCCAGGGAAAGTGTAAGTTCCACCCAGACAGCGCCAGGGCCCAGTCATCAGGGCAAAAAGCAGAAAAGCAGACGGCAGAGAAACAACAGTTGATTTTTACCGGCTGCAGTTGCAAAATTGAGGCTGAGCCACAGCCCCCAACCCCCAAACCAGAGGGTCTCTCCTTGCATAACCTCTAAGACCAAACACTGCAGAACCCCAGGGGAATCTGAGAAAATGCTGCCGAAACTGTTGCTACCACTGACAGGGACTGAAACTGAGGGTAGCAAGTGTGATTAAATATCTACAAGAAAATAAAGACATTATATAAAGGCGTGATTAAGGCTTTATATGAAGCAGCAATACAAGAGACTGAGACGCCACCTACTGGAAACCAAAAGAAAAGCACCTTCTTTGCAGCAGGCTAAAGAGAGACTTTTATATAATAAATCTTCTTTCTGGAAAAAAAGAGAAATAGAATACATTTCCATTAATTCCCATGTGGAGAAATCGTCCATTAAACACCATGAACAACCAAGGCGACAAGGCATCTCAGAAATAAAAAAAAAAATCTCAGGATGGTACTTCTGAAAAATCTCAATGAAGTCTGAAACAAATCATATCAACAATTTCAGAAATTGAAAAAAAAATCGACTAGATTAGCAGAGCAAGGAGATTGAAACTCTCAAAAAGAACCGAATAGAACTTCTGGAGATGAAGAACACACTGCAAGAGTTGAAAAATGAAATAGCAAGTTTGGGAAATAGAGTTGACTAAATGGAGGAAAGGATCAATGATATCGAAGACAGAAACCTAGAAATAAATCAGAAGGAAGAAGAGAGAAATCAAAGAATGAAAAATAATGAAAGAGAAATACAAGAAACAGCTGATACCATCAAGAGAAGAAACAAAGGCGAGGAAAAGGAGCAGGGACTAGAAAGCATTTTCAGACAAATAGTTGACAAGAATTTCCAAAATCTAAGGAATGAGGTGGAGATTGGAATTCAAGAAGTCAACAGAACACCCAATTATCTCAACCCGAAAAAGCTTCGCCGAGACACATTGTATTAAAATTATCAAAAATTAGTGACTAAGACAGAATTCTCAGAGCAACCAGGGAGAAGAAAACCCATGAGATTGCCCTCAGACTTCTTAGTGCAAACCATACAAGCCAGAAAGAAATGGAATAAAATATTTAAACTATTAAGTGAAAGGAACTACCAGCTTAGAATAATGTATCCAGCTAAGCTCTCCTATAGATATGAAGGAGAAATTAAGACCTATCCAGACATAGAACAATTGAGGGAATTCCGCATTATGAGACCTGCACTATAGGAAATACTGAAAGGTCTCAGCTCACTTAAAACAAAATGACCAAAAATATATACACAATTAGGAGTAAAGTGACTATCAGGCAAATAGAACCAGAGGAGTGCAACCCTTCCGAAGAACAGGGTACTATTAGCTTAAATAGTAAGAAGAGAATTGTTAAAACAGGATAGTGATGAACATTCAGCATACATAGGGACAAACTGAGATAACAATGACTACGAAGGGGAGGATTCAAAGATCCAGACTCACAAAGGAGAATGAAGATAAGACACACACAGAAGAAAATGAACGACTGTGTGTGTGTATTCTTTTCATATTCATATAATAACTACACACTAAAGATTCAGAACCAAAGTATATAATATAAAACAAGAAGGACCAGAGGGAAAATCCACAAGAGCCAACCAAAATAAAGAAAATAGAAACACAAGGACAAGGAAACAGTGGAAACACCGAGCTACCAGGAAGCAAAAGATAAAATGGCTATTAAGAAGACCTCATATTTCGATAATCACTCTAAATGTAAATGGACCGAACTCACCAATAAAAAGGCACGGAGTGACAGAATGGA
Source organism: Rousettus aegyptiacus (assembly GCF_014176215.1). NCBI lineage: Eukaryota > Metazoa > Chordata > Mammalia > Chiroptera > Pteropodidae > Rousettus > Rousettus aegyptiacus. Next base: position 59,901,089 of record NW_023416312.1, on the reverse strand, counting down.
TCAAAAAACAAAACCGAAAAATACACTGCCTCCAGGAGACACATTTCAGCTCCAAAGACAAATATAGACTCAAAGTAAAATGGCAGAAAATGATAATTCAAGCAAATGGTAATCAGAGAAAAGTGGGAGTAGTGGTACTAATATTGGATGAAAGACTTCAAAATAAAAAAGGTAAAGGAATATACTGAGGGACACTTCATAATGATAAAGGGAATCATGCACCAAGAAGACATAACACTTATTAATATCTATGCTCCTAATCAGGGAGCCCAGAAATATGTAAAGCAATTACTAACAGAACTAAAGGAAGAAACAGACCAAAACACTATCGTAGTAGGGGACCTAAATACCCCATTGTAAGATATAAACAGATCACCCAAACAGAAAATCAATAAGGAAATAACATTCTTAAATGACACATTAGACCAACAGGCCATAATTGACATTTACAGAGCTTTTCCTCCAAAAACAGTGGCTTATACATTCTTCTCTAGTACACATGGAAAATTCACAAGAATCAACCACATACTGGGACACAGAAATAGCCTCAACAAATATAAGAGGTTTGAAATCATACCAACCATATTCTCGGATCATAATACTTTGAAACTAGAGATCAACTGCAGAAAGATCTCAGGAAGAACCACAAATACATGGAGATTAAACAACATACTACTGAAGAATAACTCAGTCAGAGAAGAAATAAAAAAAAAGATAAAGAGATACATAAAAACAAATTATAATGATAGTACAACATATCAAAACTTTTGGATACAGCAAAAGCGGTCATAAGAGGAAAGCTCATATCATTACAGCTCTATCTCCAAAAACAAAAACAAGACCAAATAAACAACTTAACGCTTAATCTCAAAAAAAAAAACTAGAAAAGAAAGAAAAAATGAAGCCTAAAGTCAGAAGAAGGAAAGAAATAATCAAAATTAGAGCAGAAATAAATGAAATTGACACAAAAATACAATAAAAAAATAAAGGCAACAAAGAGCTGGTTCCCTGAGAAGGTTAATAAAATTGACAACCCTCTGGCTAGACTCACTAAAGAAAAAAGAGAAAGAATACAAATAAACACTATCAGGGATGAAAGACAGACACTGAAGAAATACAAAAGATCATACAAGAATACTATGAAAAAGTATATAACACCGAATTTAATAACCAAGAAAAAATGGACAAGTACTTAGAAAAATACAATCTTTCGAAACTGAATCAAGGAGAACTGGAAAATCTAAATAGGCCGATCAGCAGAATAGAAATTGAAACAATCATCAAAAACTACCAAAAAGTAAAAGTCCAGGACCAGATGGCTGTACCAGTGAATTCTATCAAACATTCAAAGAAGATTTAATGCTTATTCTCTTCAAACTCTTCCAAAAAATCAGAGGAGGAAATGCTTCCCAATATTGCTCTGATACCAAAACCTGGTAAAGATAACACAAAAAAAGAAAACTAGAGACCAATATCTCTCATGAACACAGATGCAAAAATCCTAAATAAGATACTAGCAAACCAAATACAGCAGCATATTAAAAAGATTATACATCACGATCAAGTGGGCTTCATCCCAGAGACACAGGGATGGTTCAATACACGCAAATCAATTAATGTGGTATCCCACATAAACGAATTAAAAAATAAGCATACGATTATATTAATAGATGCAGAAAAAACCTTCAACAATATATAGCATCCATTTATGATGAAAATATTTAATAGAATCAGTATAGAAGGAAGGGATCTTAACATAATAAAGGCCATATATGACAAACCCTCAGCCAACTTTATACTTAATGGTGAAAAATTAAAAACTTTTCCTCTAAGATCAGGAACAAAGCAAGGCTATCCACTATTGCCACTGTTATTCAATATAACATTGGAGATCCTAGCGAGTGCAATCAGACAAGAGAAAGATATAAAAGGCATCCAAATAGGAAATGAAGAAGTCAAATTGTCACTATTTGCAGATGACATGATTCTCTATACAAAAAAAAAAAACCCTAAAGACAAGAACACTGCTAGAAACAATAAGCAAATACAGTAAAGTCTTGGGATAAAAAAAATCAATGTTCAAAAATCCATAGCATTCCTATACTCTAATAATGAAGCATCAGAAAAAGAAGTGGAAAAAACAATTCCTTTTGCAACTGCAACAAAAAGAATAAAGTACCTAGGAATAAATAAAACGTAATATGAAGGACCTATATAATGAAAACTATAAGACCCTATTAAAAGAAATCAAAGAATATACAAAAAATGGAAAGATATTTTGTGTTCTTGGATTAGAAGAATCAACATAGTTAAAATGACCTTATTACCTAAAGCATTGTACAGATTTAATGCAATCCCCATCAAAACCCCATTGGGATTTTTTAAAGAAATCGAAGAAAAAAATTATCGGATTTGTATTGAAGCACAAAAGACTCCGAATTGCCAAAGCCGTCCCGAGAAAAAAGAACAAGGCTGGAGTCATAACTCTGCCTGACTTCAATCTATACTACAAAGTGACAGTAATCAAAACGGCATGGTAATGGTAGCAAAACAGACACACTGACCAGTGGAACAGAATGGAGAGTCCAGAAGTAAACCCATATTTATATGGGCCAATAGTTTTTGACAAAAAAAAAAGCCAAAATCATACAGTGGAGAAAGGAAAGCCTCTTCAATAAATGGTGCTGGGGAAACTAGAAAACCACCTGCAAAAGAATGAAACTAGACTGTTGTCTATCACCACACACCAAAATTAACTCAAAATGGATTAAGGACATGAATACAGGACCAGAAACAATAAAATGCATAGAAGAAAACATAGGAACGAAACTCAAGGACCTTGGACTTAAAGAGAATTTTATGAATTTGACCTCAAAAGCAAGAGAAGTAAAAGCTAAAATAAATGAATGAGACTACATCAAACTAAAAAGCTTCTTCTCAGCAAAAGAAATCATTAACAAGGTAAAAAGACAACCATCCGAATGGGAAAATATATTTGCAAGCAATGCCCCCGATAAGGGTCTAATATCCAAAATATACAAAGAATTCATATGACTTAATAACAACAACAATAACAACAAAAATGATCCAATCAAAAAATGGGCAGAGGACCTGAATAGACACTTCTCCCTAGAGAACATACAAATGGCTAAGAAACTTTTGAAAAGATGCTCAATATTGCTAACTATTAGGGAAATGCGAATCAAAAATACAATGAGATACCATCTCACACCTGTTAGAATAGCTATAATCAACAGGACAAGTAATAAAAAATGTCGGAGAGGGTGCAAAGAAAAAGGAACCCTCATACACTGCTGGTGGGACTGCAAATTGGTATGGCCACTATGGAAAACAGTATGGAGGTTCCTCAAAAAACTAAGAATTGATCTACCATATGATCCAGCAATCCCCTTACTGGGTATTTACCCCAAAGACTTGAAAACTCACATCTGAAAAGTTATTTGCACACCGATGTTCATAGCAGAATTGTTCACAATGGCCAGGACATGAAAGCAACTGAAGTGTCCTATGAGAGATGATTGTCTAAAGAAGCTGTGGTGCATATTTACAATGGAATATTACTCAGCCATAAAAAGAGATGAAATACTGCCATTTGTGACAACATGGATGGACCTTGAGATAATCATGCTAAGTGAAATAAGCCAGACTTAAAAAGTTGAAAATCACATGATATCACTTATATGTGGGACATAAACCCAAAAGCAACAAATGAACAGGACAGAGACTCATAGACATGGACTATAGACTAGAGGTTACCAGAGGGTAGGGAGTGGGGGAGGAGGGGTAGGTAGGTGGTTAAAACGAATCAAATATAGGGAGTAGGAGGAAGGTAAATTGGGTAAAGGGGATCAAATATATGGCATGTGAAGAAAACTGGACTTTGGGTGGTAAACACACAATAGAATATACAGATGTCAATTTATAATGTATGCCTGAAAATTATATAATTATATTAACCAATGTTACCCAATAAACTTATTAAAAAATAAAAAGAAATTTAAAAATAAAATTAATATTGAATGAAAACTGTAATTGAAAAAAAATAACATAGACTCTGAAGTCAGACACACCTGGGCTTGAATACCAGCACTACTAAATACTAGCTTTGTGAGTTTGGGCAATTCAACCTCTCTGAGTCTCCATTTTTTCATTCATAAAGTAGGTATAATAATAGTACTGATCTCATAGGGTATTGGGAAGATTACGAAGATAATGAACACAATATATTTAGCAAAGTGCCTATGCTAAGGTACAATAATAATAGTAATACTAATAACTGAGTGATGTGACAAAGTGTTTCTGGAAATATTTAATAAACATTTAACAAATAGAGACTGAATTTTAGTAATCGCTAGAACCAGTGCCTTTTAGATCCAGGATTTCTAGACTTCTCCAGAACTTGTCCATCTTTAAAATGGTTTTGAGGAAATGTGCTTAGAAGTACTGAGACTCTAAGACTCGTCCAGCAGTTTAGCCATGTAGTTGTCTTCCAACATCTCCAGCTCCTCTAGGTATATCCCTCAGAATACCCAACTGACCCAATTTGCCAAGGTTTCTTGCTATGTGAAAATTTCAGTACTAAAACTGAGAAAGTCCCAGGAAAACCAGGACAAGTTAGTCAGCCTACATCAGCACTCCACCATGGCCATAAATGCTGCATTTAAAGCAGTCCCTCCAAAGCTGTTGAAAACAGCAGGAAAATTCCAAAAGCCCCCATTACTTACTCTCTGAAATAAGCTTGCTGGATAAAATACATGATGCCCAATTAAATTTGAATTTCAGATAAACAATGAATAATTGTTTAGGATAAGTATGTTCAAATACCACATGAAAATACACTAAACAATTGTTTATTGTTTATCAGAAAGTCTAATTTAACTGGGCACTCTGTATATTTTATTTGCTTATTATGTCAACCCTAAAAGCAAGGGCAGTCTTCTGTGGCAAACCAAGCTGGCTTCTTGGGAGGGAGCCAGGGGAATTGCTAGGGGAATCTCAAACAAGAAATCACAGTTCCCTATAAACACAACTTCTACTCTGCATTTCAGCCACCAGTTCCTTCATATTGTGAGCCTTACTGGCCCCCCAGCCACACCGAGCTCTAGGGAAGATAATTTGGGGCAAGGCATCATGCAGTGTGGTTAGAGGTTTGGGCCTTGCAGCAAGCCAGATTAAGTTCATACCACACTCCAGCCTAAGACATAGCACAATAAGTGGCGATCGTTGTTAAATACTTCGAACCCAACCTTCTCCCTATTTATCTTCTCCTCTTCTTATGCTGCATGCAGCACATTGCCAGACTTTGAGAGGAATACAGAGAAATAGGAGTAATACTGGTCACAGCCCTTGCCTGAGAGACCTTACAGCCTCATATGGAAGGTACATTAGGAACATTAACCAAATAGAGATGCAGACACAACTAACACTGACCATCTACCTGTGCTTGGCCTGCCCTATGTGCACATATAACCCAGATATTAGCAGAGGGTCAGCCTGTCCTTTCAAAGTCGATAAACTGGCTCCAGCCCCCATACCACCCCTTGACAGGGAAGTCTTCTGTTTTCTCCAAGATCTCTGAGAATTCTGAGGGAGCTCAGAATCCCATGACTAATTCTGGTTCTGGTCTGATTTTGGGTTCCTAATGAACACCCTAGTTCATCTTCCATGACCACTCCCTTCTTTCTACTTTTTGTCACGCCAGATTGGGAATGCTGCTTTTTCTCCTGGATTACTACAAAAAGAAAGAAAGAAAGAAAGAAAGAAAGAAAGAAAGAAAGAAAGAAAGAAAGAAAGAAAGAAAGAAAGAGAGAGAGAGAGAGAGAGAGAGAGAGAGAAAGAAAGAAAGAAAGAAAGAAAGAAAGAAAGAAAGAAAGAAAGAAAGAAAGAAAGAAAGAAAGAGAAAAGAAAGAAAGAAGAAAAGAAAGAAAAAACATTCACAGGAAGAATTTGTGCAAGTAACAGGATTTATCAAGGTTTGGGTAGATGAAAGGGACATAGGTTATAGCAACACAAACAATTAAAAACTGATTACTAGACATTTTCGTATTTAAAAGTCCTTGGCTACATTGCTACTTGGAATTTCTCCGCAAACTCCATCCTTCTGCCATGGATCACTTTTCTCCCTTTCTGCCTTCTCCCATGTTCTCTCTTTCTTCTCTATCCCACCCCAAATTCATGCTTACTTCTTATGAAGAGCAGTTTAGCTACATATATGTTATCTTCCAACCTTTTCCATCAGAGCTTTAACTTCCTTAAATTGGCTTATCAGAATATTTTCCTTTTAAAAGACTGTCCTCGTTCTTAAGAGAAACATTGATGTCATTTTATCACCCCCTCCTCTTGCACAAATGCATCCTTGTTAATGCTGCAATACATGAGGTAGGGTTGTTACACTCATTTTACACGTGAGCTAATTGAGTCTAATAAAGCCCACGGCTCGCACTGGAAGAGCTAGGATTCAAACCCAGTTCTTCTTAGTCCAAGTCTAGTGTTCTTTTCATTACTCAATGGTTTTGCTGCAGAGGGAATATATCAGAAAGCACTAAATTTTGTACTCCAAACAATTAGAGAACAAATGTATCAAGAATGAAGGTTGGAGAAATTGCTCTCAGATGGAGGGTCCCTAACCAGGGGGAAAAGGGCTTCCCATCAGCTCTAAGCCTCTCCCTCAGGCCAGTTCCATAGCCAGCAGAGCAAAATCACAGGCATACATATTCACTAGGCCACTAAATTCCTGAGTTGTTCAGCCTAGGAGCCACTTCACACACAATCTAGCTGTCACACTTTAGTTTTGTTTTTAAACAAATTTTACAGGTCTTGCAGCAGCCCAAAGAAGTAGATACTATTACTATGTCCAATTTACAGACAAGAAAACTGAGTATTAGGGAACTCTTGACTTGCCTAAAGTCACACAGCTAGTAAGGGGCAGAAGCCAAAAGGCAGGCTCTCTGATTTCGTGCAATGTCAATGGCCGTTATTCAAGGACTACCAGGAATACATCTGGGGTTGATCGAGTTAGATTTAGTGCTTATTGCAACAAATGGAGATACCCTAACACCTCACTGTCCCCAAAGGTGTGTGTTCTACTTTACAGCAATGAGCAATAAGCCCAACTCCCTCAACCCTAGGAGTGCTCCTGGTAGTCTTTGACTAGAGGGCATTGACAGAAACAGAGGTTCACTGAGATTCAGCTGAAGCCCCCACTGCATTGCGCCCAGATCCTCCACTTAATAATAGTGACCACACCTGAGACTCCTTGTGTCTACCCATTTAAGGTGCCAACCTACCCATATCTAGGAGGTAAGTTCATGCTGGACTGAGCTCTGATATTTTTATTGAAGTCCTTCAACTTGAGGCCTATTCTGCTTTTCTAGGAATGAGATCCCTTGGGGTATTTTTGTCATCTGTTCAGTTTGTATTATTCCTTAGTGAAATTGTTTTCTAGCCTAACACATGCTCCTATAGTCTGTCTGCTTGTCTAGTGTTTTTAATGTTATCTGTTTATAAGAGGAAAAATCTATAGGGAGAGGATGGCATAGATTCAATAAACTTGTTCTTGAGCTGGCCCTGGGGACTGAGTTCAGAAAAACTTTATCTCAGGTTATCATTTCAAAATCTTACAAAATCTTTTCAATCTTGTTTTTGTCCCTGAGACCTACTTTCTTTAGTTTCATCTACCGAGAATCAGGGGATTTTGCCTGGCCCCTAACTAGTAGTGGATGACCTTTGACCAAACTCTGGAGACACCAACACCATCTTTACAGACAGTTGAGTTCTCATGGGGTTTTCTCAGTCTAAAATGTGCTTATTCCAAGCTAAACACTTGCTTCCTTCATGTTTTCTCCTCATAATGCTAACTTGTATGTTTATCTCTCTAATAGGCACAATTCAGCAGGGACAATTTAAAATTGCAGTGGCCACTTTGGGGAGATTTGAACATTAACAAGAGAAGTACTTTAGAACAAAAAGCAAAAGAAATCCTCATTAGAAGATTATCATATTTGTCTAAAAGAGATCAGGTTGTTTAATGTAGAAGATATCACCTCCTTAGTTTCCATATTTGGGAGATTAAGAAATGCTGACTTTTTTAATTATGTGGCTTTATAAACTTGTCAAGGATCCATGTTGTGTCAAAACCAGCTATATGCCACTCTCTTTTGTATGTGTATACCTCAAAATCTGTATTTTTGCATGTTAACTTTCTTCCTTCTCTTTGAGAGGAAATGTAAATATCCTTTACTGTGATAATTACATATTTGACTATAGCTGGCTCTTTTATTTCTATTTTTATCTTCCATTTTAATTCTTTTTCTTATCTTATAAAATTTTAAAGAACTTATCAAAAATAATTTAGTTATTTTGTATATACTCTAGGAATAGCTAGTCTAAATAAAGTGGAATTTGTCTAAAATTTTTTTTAAGTTCTTAAACCATTACTTTTTGTGTGCACTGAAAGTATATTTACATAATAGCCTTATTACTACAATTGTAAGAAAATAAGAGGCTTTAGTTTCAAGATAAAAAAAGAATATTGGTGTGATTCGGTGTTCTTAGCACACTGTTTTGGTTTGTTCAATAGCAGATTGTTTTATAAACTATATAAATGTCTGACCAATGTACTATATACTTGAAATTAGTAAAATAAAATTTTTAAAAAAGAGCAGATTAAAATTTCTCATAATTGAAACTTCTAAATTTCCTACATTTGCTTTATGAATTAAGTTACTACTATTTTGATACCTTTTTAAAATTAAAATTATATGTATAAAATTGCATTCAATTAAATAGGATGATAATAATAGACATCTTTTTAAAAGTTTAATTTTATGAAATTCTTAAAATGCTATAAATCATAAGAATTCAGTGTGTTAACTAAAGTATAATTTCTAGATTCTTAGCTAACATTAAGACCTTAGACCTAAATTTATTATAAATAATCTTTGGCTATCTTGACAGTTCTGAAAATAATTAAATAAGCCAGATACACCGATAGCTTTATTTTTTAAAATGGCAATCAACCAACAGAATAGGCAAACGCTTTTGATGATATTTTATAATATAATTGCTTGTAGAGAAAAAAAAAGCCAAATAATTCTTTATTTTCTGTCTCTAGTTTTCTCTTATGTTTGGAGAAAGAAAAATTAGTTACTTCGATTAAAGGTAAGGATTAATATAAATGATTAGCTACACTTGGTACAATAATTACAGAGAAATAGAAATATGTATATAAGATAATGGATATTGTTTTCAGTTTGCTTATTGAAAAAGTTGTCATAGTTTATTCATATGATAAATTTAATATGATGTATACTTTACTTAATATATTAATAAGTTAATAATATTTAAAGCTATATTAAAAGCTTTAAATTAGTATCTATTATCATATTTATATATCTGTAAATATCTAAGTGTATTAATAAAGTCTTTACTTTAAATTGTTACATGATAATATAGCAAAGAAGGAAATTTAAAATTTGGGTCTTTTTTTAATGTAGAATGATTTTTTTAATGTAGTTAGTATGCCCAGATTATTATTTTGTCGCCAAATTATTCTGTTAACCATTGGAGTTTTATGACATATTTCAAAATTGTTTTTTTAAAATTCCCTATTTTTTAAAAAAAGTTAATTTTCTAATAGACTGATTTTACAATGTTAACTATAAATATTTCTTGCTTTACATATTTATGACTTATATCTTGTCCTTTCTAACAACTATTCTTAATTTCGCCATTCCCAAATGCAGAGTAATAAAACTATTAAGATGTTTGTTATGCCTAAATGATCTTTGGGTTTCCTGAAATGGCTATAATACAAAGGTAATACAAAGATTTTCCTTCACCCTATAGAACACAATAAGAATAATTAGATTTGTCTAAATGTCTCGAACTTGTAATTAAGTCAGATCATTATGAGAACTTTGTTTAATATTAAAATAACCTAACAAATTAAAAATGGAGTCTGTATATATATATATATATATATATATATATATATATATATATGCAAATATAGATATCTTTCCATGTTGAGTAACTTTCCTTTTAAAAGAAACATACTGTATTTAAGCACAAAGACTGATATAGTATCTGTCTCCCAGAAGATTTTTCCAGGACTCTAGATTCACAAAACCTTTTTCCCTTTTTTCATAGAGTTTCTGGATAGGCACTAGGGATACTAACTTCGTTACATGGGAATGATCAGAGGTGTATTGCTTATTTCAGTCTTTCATTAGATCAAGTAGCTAAGACATAGCAGCTTATCTAAGAGCAATAATAGCAAGAAAAAAACCTGTAAAAACTTCAATTAGCTTAGTTCTAGATCTCCACTAAACTCAGTGGTTCCACATGCTGTGCAAACTCTTTTATTGACAAAAAACACTCACCACTTTTCAGCTAGTAGCCTAATCTAGGAAATATTGTTTTCCCCTTCATGCTGTCAGTTTCTGTGACACTCAAAACCTAATCAGCCTTCTCCATTCATTTGAAGAAGGAAAAACCTACAATTGCCTACTTCTGTTGGGGAATTCTTCATATTTTATGGAAACCTTCAGAGACACTTCAGCCTGCTTTGTAAGAACTCTTTACCTCGACTCAAAAAAATCTGTTAACTTTAGAGGAACACAGAATGGATGCACTGCTATTGTCACAAATGATACTTTTGCTCTCAATACAATCTGTTCTCCACTAGGGTACTGCTTCATGTGTAGACATCAGACATTAATACCACACACTAACTTATCCTGTGTATTCAGGATAATTTTTAGAGACTTTCAGATGTTTAAAATTACCAGTCTTCTAGAGGATCATGTTTCTCCAGAAATAATTTTTAAATTACCCCCAACTTACTCAATTACCTCCAAAATGAGGCATGCACAAGATACTTTGGAGAATTCGTGTAAGGGATGATTGATTGTCTCTTCATGCGTGTATATTGTCCAAGCTGCGATACCCACATTAGGAATAATAGAGCTGGCAAGGATTGTCCATAACTTGTTTCTGACCCTAGAAAAAGTTACAAATAACATAATTTCTACTCCGAAAGCCCAACAAACTAGTCTAAATCCAGTAGCCAGAGCTATTATAGATTTCCTCTCAGTCAAGAAGTAAATGCTATAGCAAATACTTCTTGCTGTGCCTGTATACTACAAGATAAGTAAAACAGCTAGAGGGGATAAGCCACTTTTTTCTGGAGTAATCATCATTTTATTTCTGATAATTGTTACTGTTACAGTTGGCTGATGTATCCTGTTTAGCATTTCAAATGCTACTGCCCAATCATTGTTATATCAGAGGACTCAACAACTCATCCTGCAACATAATGAGTGCAACAGACTAATCCTAGTCCTACTATAGACTGCCTTCTCCAAACTACTCTTGGTGAGCAGAATCTTGGCAAAGGTGACAATGTGGACATCATTGATTAATGTCCTGCACCCTGATTTCATTTTCCCTTGGCTTTAAGGGAGACACTAGGAAAGAAACAAGAAGCCCCTGACAGTTAGGTCCTGGGCTAGTACCATCAGTTGGGCCTTGTTCTCCTGCTAAACAGTTTTAAATAACATAACATTAAACAAAGCCACTCTGACCATATTGGATCAAGACCAAAAAAGACCCCTATGAGGACTGAAGTAGCTCAGCTGGGAGAGTGGTGGCCTGGAAAAAAAGCAACAACGACATATCTGAACACAAAACATGAACATTATTTAAGCCATATAAATAACCAAACTTCCCCTTGCTCCGGGTAACATGAATGACTACTGTTCTTTGATTATATCTTTATCTTTGCCCTAACCTTTCCTTTTTTTATCAAGACTTATTGAAATACCCAATTGTAGAGTTACTTCTGCTTTCTGACAACATCCAATTCAGAGTAAAGCCTCACCTCCTTAAATCCTCTCCAAAATCACTTAAGTTGAAATCCTGAAGCACCTCATGATACACTATGATGCATTCTCCCTCACGGCAATAACCAATATATACATTACCTCACTTTTATCCCACAAAAGAGAAATTGTAATCACCACCATTTTGTAAATATGAAACTGAGACTTGAGAATTTAAATAACTTTCCTGAGATTACCCAGCTAATAAGCAGAGAAACCTACACAAGAACCCAGGACTTATTCTTTGCAATAGGCCATGTTGCTTTTAAAATAGTGCCTAAAGGGAAATTCCATTAGGTTCCTGGCAATTCCTCTATAGAAAATTTTATTTTCCATTAGGTTGCATCTTGCTCTAAATTGATCTATTGACATATCGTACTTTCCATGAATATTCTTGGCTACTTCAAATGCTCTCATTAACCTTGTACACAGTAGCTGCTCATTAAATTGTGTGTTTGTGAGTATAGAAGTGGTTGGGTCATGATGTACAGTAATTCCCCATTATCTGTGGTTTCTCTTTCCAGAGTTTCAGTTACCCGAAGTCCAAAATAGTAAATGGAAAATTCCAAGAATAAACAATTCCTAAGTTTTAAATTGCACACTGTTCTGAGTAGCATGATAAAATCTCTCACTGTCTGACTCTGTCCCACCCAAAACTTGAATCATTCCTTTGTCTAGTGTCTCCACGCTGTAGATGCTCCTTGCCCCTTAGTCACTTAGTAGCCATCTGGGTTATCAGATGGACTGTAAAGGTATCACAGTGCTTGTATTCAAGTCATCCTTATTTTACTTAGTAATGGCCCCTAAAGCTCAAGAGTAGTGATGCTGGCAATTCAGATACGTCAAAAAGAAGCCATAAAGTGCTTCCTTTAAGTGAAAAGTTATGTGTGTATAGGAAAAACATAGTATAAATAGGGTTCAGTACTACCCACAACTTCAAGCATTCACTCAGGCATTCACAGATAATGGGGGACTACTGTATGTTGATGTGCCCTGTGATTTGTCCTGGGGTCTGTGCCTGTTTACTAGAATCATCCAACCATATCTGCATAGAACAAAACCAGACAAACCTCTTTATTCAAGCCCCTTCCAGGCTGAGTTGCCTAGGAAGGCTTGGTGAGGCTGCTAGCTCACTGCAGGGGTTGCAAGGGAGCGTGAAGGAAGTAGTCAGAGCTGCCACTGTAGAGCTTCTGACTATTTAGTGCTGACAGCAGAGAATCAGATATCAGTCATCTGGCAAGGATGAAATGAATTCTTATTGCTGTTAACCTCCTGCCCACCTTGTGCTGGGTACAGGGATGAAAAAGGGGATTCAGAGGGGTCTGGGATATAGCTTATGCCCTGAGGAAGTTACCTTAACTTCTCCACATGAGACTGTCTCCTGCCTCCTCTTCTCTTTCCCATCTGGTGCCCTGTGTTGAGATGCTAAAGAAAGTACTCTTGTAGGAGGGGCAGATGTGCTGGCTGATGTGTGCATGAGACACAACCCTGAGAGCCCTCCGATGGAGAAAAGGGAACAATCATTGACTTAGGCATGTCTGCTTTTGAATAATTACTGGCCAATAAAGCCTCAGAGGGTAGTGATAAGGGAGAAATGGAGGGAGACAAGGTACAAAGTTCCAGCCATTTTTATGCAGCAAGGGTGTAGGGACAGCAATCCGAAATGTGTATTAAGGGAGCAGGGGAGTTTGCCTGGAGGCTGCATCTGCTTAAGGGCACTTTATTTAGATTATACTTTTATTTGGGATGGCTTGGTGAGCAGCTGGCAGTTTACAGAAGTGAGAATAGAGCTAAAGTTTCTCTTAACCACTCCTGCTTTCAGATGTGGTGAGAGAGGCTTCTTCCCTGGCCAGGCAGACAACAGAGGAAGCCAGAAAGATGGGGGCAAGGAGGAGAGTCTGGAATCTTAAGAAACAGCCAGAAGGGGGGAGAGGCAAATCATTTCAGATGGCTGCTTATGAACTGCCCAAGACTATATTCAGGGCCTTCCCAAAAGGACACTGTGGCTGACAGGGGCAGAGAGTGTGCTCTATATAGCCCATGTGTAAGGGCTAGAAGGACCAGATAATCCTCTCCCCACAAAGCCCTAACCTAGTATGGTGCCTTGTTTATGGCTGGCCTTTATTAGGTAATCAGAGAACATTTTCCCATCTCCACTCATAGATTTAAGAGGGTAATAGAATCATTGGAATGATATATGACATTCTTAAGATCTTATCCTCCCAGCTTTAATCTGGAAGGTTAGAGTGGAGAGCTGAGTTGGTCCATCTGGACTTCCATCCTCTTGTTTATCCCACAGCCACCAGAGCCACCAGCCCAGTTTTTGTTCCTCCTCTTAGAAATCCCCACCCCCAACAAAAACACAATGTCTCTTTTCCTGTCCTCAGCAGCCCAGCTGACACAGGCTGGCATTTCAAAAATGAACCTCCCTCTGCCTCTCCTCCAAATAGTAGATAATGAATAAAAAAGAAAGTATTTATAACATCAAATGGAAACCTCTCCAAAGTACTGACACATTTTATTGGAGTTCCTCACTGGAAGGAAAGGAGACTTTCCCAAAGCATGTTTCAGAGGATTCCAGTTCCGCTGGATGTTGAAAGACACAATGTAAAAGAAAGGGATCTGCAGGCAAATATATTTAGGAAAAGCCTGATTAACCAAAGTTAAAAATAAAAAAAGTGTTTTTACTTTGAGACTTCGCGGAACTTCCAATAGGCTAATGTGCATTCTGTTCTCTAAAAGATGGAAGGAATAGTTTGAAACTAGATGCTACTTATCAGGCACTTGCTGTATGCTAGGCTCTGTGCTAAGTGCTACATATGTATTAATTCTCATGTAATTATTACATAAGGTAGATGCTACTGTTCTCTTCAATCTGTATGTGAAAAAATGGAGGCACAGAGAGGTCAAGTAACCCATCCAGGGTCACAAGCTAGTACTCAAAAGAGCTGATACTTTGGGGAATTACACTATAGAGTATGGAATCAGTGTGGCAGAGGCTATACAGATGCTCACTGAACTTATTTCCTCTTCTTACAGAGCCCACTACCAAATTACATTTCCCAGGCTCCCTTTCAATGAGATGGTCAGTCTTCACCTTTGGAATGTGAGCAAAAGTAATGGGTATCCTCTCCAGGCTGAGACAGTTAAAAATGGATGTGCCTCCTCTATCTTCTTTTTTCCCGTGCCTGTTGGCAGATGTAGAGGATCCAGTAAAAGGCTTCAAAGACATAAAAGTGGCCAAGATATACTATGGAATAAGCTCAGATTCCTGGATGATTGTAGATCAGAGTCCACCAGCCCAGCCCAGCCCAACTTTTTCTAAGCAGGACTGGACTGTAACATGGATAAAAAAGTAATTGATTGCATTAAACCACTGAGTTGTGGAAAATGTTTGTTATCATATTTATCATATCCTAACTAATATAATCAAGAAATTCTTTTTTCATAGAGCATTTCCTGGTACAAAGATTCTGAGGAGGTTACTCTGAAGAATGGCTGTGTAGCCTAATGAGCATCAGCTTCAAAGCCAATCAAAACTAGATTGAAATCTCAGTTCTGCACCAGCTTTGCAACTTTGGGCAACTTTTCTGAGTTTCTGTTGCCTAACTTAAAAGTGGAGACAACAATGTCAAACTCAGAGAGTAGTTGTGACGATTAAGTGAGATCATGTACAGAAAGTGCCTGACACACAGTAGGTACTCATTAAAAGGTAGCTATTATGGTTACAGGAAAGCCCTGGCACTCTGCCTGATGCATAATCATAAGGATCTAATAAATAGTAAGTAGTTCCCTTTCTTTAATTCTGTCCCACATCCCCAGAGTCTAAGAGCTGGCTTGACTTGGCAAGCACCATGTCTGGATTTCTACTCTCCAAGTTCCCTCCCAGCCAGTGCCTTCTTGGCAGAGCCTTCTTTTACCTCACCCTGAGGAGCTGGTCCATGCTCCATCCTCATCCTAACTCAGACAAATGCCAAAGCCTCAAATGAAAGGATTCTCTACTGAGGAACTGCCCCTTTAAAGGGCTTAGTGGGGCGAATAATGTCCCTCTTCCAGACTCAAGCCCTCAGTTCTAACCTCCTCTGGAGTCCTCTGAGCTGACTCAATGGCTGGGATGGGCCAACACTCTTGCCACTCTCTACTCATAGTGTCCCATCTAATGGCAACTGTCAGTTCTTCAAGTATCAACCAATGTAGTGCTACTGAATCCTGCAAAGGGGTATGCCCAGGCCTTGGTGAGTCAGGAAGTTGTAATAGCTGCAAGCAGAGGGCTGGGGGTGGGGTGTGCTCACTACAAAGATAATTCTGGTGCCAAGGGAATCTTTGATCTGTGGTGATAGGTGACCATTCCTGGCAGTGATCTAGAAAATAATTCATACTCACTCACCTCTTCCTGGGTCAGGCAGAACAAATGTTTCTTGCATCCTGTCCAGCTCCAGCACCCTCTTCTGTTCCCACCCTAAAAATTTAAAAAGAAAAAAATGAAAAGCTCAGCTATTTTTAATTTTCTGCTTCTTCAAAGTTGGCCTGGATCTCTCAACTGCTTTTCCTCTTCTCTCTGTGCTAGAGTTTTCATTGATTTGAGACTTTCTTATTCTATTAGGCTGATCAACATCCTGAGGAAACCTCTATAAAGGGCTACATTGATTGGTGTCAGTGGGGAGAATGCTCTTGCTGGAGACATGGAGGACCTTCCCTCAGCCACTGCAGGCCATGACCTCCTCCCCAGTTCCCTCTGGCATTTCCTGCTGTTCTTGACTAGGATGATCAGAGGCACCTACCTCCATCTTTAATGTCCTCTGTCTGAAGTAAATCACTGGGCTGTAAGCCTTCAAGGAATGACAATGTTGAAGCTAACACAGGGAGCACTTCTAGAAGTCTTCAAGCCTTCAGTCTTGATTACACTGGGCTGAGGCTGAGTCAAAGATCCCTGGAGAGAAATCTTTAGAAGGTGTCATGACCCCTCATCAGGGCAGACATATAATATGTATCTCTGGCAGCTCAGGAGTCGGGAACAAATTAACCTGCCTGCCCCCTAGAACAGTGGTCCCCAACCTTTTTATGGCACCAGAGACCAGTGCTCCTATGAGAATTTAATGCCTGATGATCTGAGGTAGAGCTGAGGCAGTGATGCTAGTGCTGGGGAGCGACTGCAAATACAAATGAATCTATGCCTGTTGTGCGGCCTGGTTCCTAACAGACCACAGACCAGTACCGGTCTGCAGCCCTAGGGTTGAGGATCCTTGCCCTAGGAGACAGATTAAAATAATATCAATAGCATTGGATGTTGGTGGGACAGATGACACATTCCCGAAGGGCAGACAAGCTTCAGAGTTGGAAGAGTATGGCTGGCTGACATATAGTCCCTGATCCATGTCATCCTGCCTTAACTTTTGGTGGAGGATGGGGAAGGGAAAAATAATACTCATATAAGGAAGGTATTGTTATTATCCCCATTTAGAAGCAAGACAACTGAGGCACAGAGAGGTTACACAGCTCATAAGATAATAACCAAGGTTTGAACTTAGGCAGTCTATCTCCAAATTACATGCTCCAAACCACTATGTATAGATGACTCTCCCCCGTCATGGCACACACACATCCCAACCCCCGCCTTCCACCTCCTGATTTAGCCCTCTCCACTCAGGACTGCCTGGGGGCTTCATCTACCTCAGAGGAAATCCTAGTGTTTTGCCATAGTAAAGCCCTGAGACAGTGTGGCCTAAG
Organism: Rousettus aegyptiacus; assembly: GCF_014176215.1. Lineage (NCBI taxonomy): Eukaryota > Metazoa > Chordata > Mammalia > Chiroptera > Pteropodidae > Rousettus > Rousettus aegyptiacus. Next base: position 59,883,459 of record NW_023416312.1, on the reverse strand, counting down.
GCCTCCAAACAGGGAGCCCCTTCTAGGAATCCTAGGAGGATCAGGAAAGGAAATGAGGGAGGGTAGCTCAATTAGATGTATGTAGAAAGAGGCAGCTAGTAATGTAACTAGAAGGTGGGAGGAAATCCCCTCTCCTCTCCAATCAATACAATTTCTCCTCTCCCCAAGCTCCTCCCCCCTGTACACAAATGCACACACTCACATGCACATACTTCTGTGCTTAATTATTTCAGCAGAAGGGCAGAGCAGGGCTGCCAGAGAAAAGATTGCTTATTAGAGAGGGAGCTTGGCAAATGTGCCCTCCAGCTCTGCTTTTAAAAGAGGCCAGAGCATTGAGGTCTGGGTGACCTGCAGAGTTCCTTGGACTCAGGGAGCACCCCCAGTGAGGGCAGATGCTGAGAAGACACCCAGTTGTTCAGCAGTATTGGCTTATTCAAGACTCTGTGAACAAGGCTTTAAAGCTAGCCTTTGAACTCCCAATCAAATCCTAAGGCTTCATTCTGGAACCTTCCTAAGACAGAATCAACAGGGATTTCCAGAGGCAGCCTCATTTTACTTTGACTCTACTTACCCTGCAGGACTCCATACAGCTTCTCAACCAGTTGGCTACCTGAGAACAGCGCTCAAGCTCTGTCAGTTCCCTAGGCCTTGTCTCCTCTGCATAAATGTACAGTCCTGGTGACTGAGCCCTCAGTTCTCTGAGACTAAGCTTGTTAACTATCAAGCAAAGCTTTCCTATAGTCCTTCTCTTCCAATGGCTCACCACCCTGTCATTAAACCTGTCTACCTCACATCGTCACACATCTCTGCAGTTGCCAACTACTCTTGTCCTACTTTTACAGGCACATGATCTCACATATACTTACATGACTCAGTTTACACATCTGAAAAATGAACATGATACTGCCTTGCTTATCTCCTAGAAGCTTCGAGAATCTGTTGAGATAAGGTTCTGAATGCTCTTGTAAGTAAACATAGTGCTGCATGTGCTAGGAGACATGTTTGCCTCTCCCACCAGCCTGTGAAAATCTCCTTCCTAGTGCCCAGAAGAGAATTTGGCATATAGTAAATACTCAATAAAATGGTGCTTCATGAATTCAAGATATTACTTGGAGCATAGCATTTTAGGACTGCAAATGAGTCAAGACTGTGTTACTGTAAGCTGCTTCACAGCCAAAGCCTAGGGCCAGGACTTTCCCCTATCCCCAACAGCTGCACCAGATAGCATCAAGTGAAGCCAATGTCATTTATTTTTTCTTCGGGGGGATCTAGTGTGAGTAGGGATGTACCGAGCTATAAGGATTCAGATCAAGGCACAGTCTTTCTTCCCATTAATGACAAGGAGGTCAGGTGAGGAGGGCGATACCTAGGACCAACACTGCAGTGGTAGATGGTGAAAGGGGTAGAGTAGGAGACATGGAGACTGTTTGGGTTGTGTTCATTCTAAACCATTTCAGGCCCAGTCAGTGTGAGCACAATGAAGAAAAAAAGCTGAGTGGGACCATTTCACTCTAACAGCAGGCAGATGGCTGAAGACTTGAGAGATGGGAAATGATCACAGACCCATAGAACTGGACAGGACCTTCAAGGCTATCTCCTTTTTTCTACAGTTAAGGTCCAGAGACCTGAAATCATTCACTCAAGGTCACAGAACCAGAGAAGATCATGACTGGAACCCCGGCAGTCCAGTTCAGACTAGTGTTCATGCTATTTCCTATCTTCCCACCAGGAGGAATGGTTTTTTATTTTTTCATATCTCCTAACCCATTTGATCTTCATGGCAATCCTAGGAGTTGGACAGGACAACAACTGTCATTCCCATTTTACACCAGAAGAAACTAAGGCCCGAAGAGATTTTTGCATTAACAGCCACAAATATTAGTAGCACAGCCAGGAACATAACCTAGTGCTCCTGAAAAGGCAAATGAGTGGTTAAGGGCACTGCTGCAGTCAGACAAACCTGGCTTTGACTCTCAGCTTCATAGATTACTATCCATGAGACCTTAGAAAAGTTATATATCTTCTTTAGACCTCAGTATTTTCAACTATAAACTGTGGAATGATAATGGTACTAACCTCACACAGTAAGTACTTCATAACTCTTAGTAATTCTTTCTTTCCCTCTGCACCCTCTCACTAACTTCAGTGCCTCTCTTTTCAGAAGGAGTCCAATGGGAGGAGGAGGAAGGGCATTTGATAACAAAAACTGAGAAAGTGAGGTTTGGAACACATAACCATCCATATCCCCCTATCATCTGGCACCACCATGTCCTCCCTTCCTTATCCTCCAAGGACACTGACAAAAGAGTATTCAGAGCTGACTGGCACTCCCCATGTCATTTGTGTTCCTGGGCAGGCAGCCTGCAAAACCTTGAAATACAAATTTAAAAAAAAAACTAGTAAATCAGCGAATCTCAACTGCCCAACCTTGGAAGCAAAGAGACAGACAGATAGACAACAGATGTAGAGGAATGAGCCAGGAGGACTGAAAGTCCCATAGCTTGGGGGTGGGGAGGAGGTGGATGTGAAGACAAAATGAAAGCAAGGAGATATGTGTGCATAAATATGGATGGACACCATGTGGCTGAGTCCCTTTTCCCCCAGACAGACAGCCAAGCAGCTTTGTGGCTTGGTCAGACCAGGCCTTCATATCCCTTAGCACCATAAAAACCAAGGTCAATGTCGAATCCTGACACTGGCCCAGTGAAAATCCCAGCAAGCAGAAGTTTATTTCAGAGAGAGAGAGAGAGAGAGAGAGAGAATAATGAACAATATACAAATGCTCTTTCCAGAAGCCCTTCTCCGTTAGGCCTCCAGTATACTTGTCTGTTCCTTTTCCTTCTATACCATTCACCTGGTTCTTAGAACACTGGCCTGGTTCTGTCTTAGGATATCTACAATGAAACATCATCTCTTGGCTACAAAATTTGTTAGAGCCAGACTGCAGATGAGGCATTCCTATCTGGTTGCCTCTATTGTCACTACTCAAGTCTCACACATTGCTCTTCCAAAACCATGCCCTTGGGTTTGGCAGCAGGTCGCTGAAGGCTAATACCTCCATAACTGACCCTGTTCAAGCCGAGCCAGGCTGGGCTAAAAAGATGAACCTCCAGCAGAAATCAAGACTGGAGCAAGTGAAAAACAGGCTCTCTGAGTGCCTCCCCGTTAGGGACCCTTCGGCTCAGTGTGTGAGCTAAGTCTCTTCAACAGTATTACTGCCTTTGAGTTTATCCAGTGTCCCTATATAGAAAGGGCAATTTCCTTAAACCAGCTGTCAGGTATCTTGTCCCTCAGGTTCCTGAGCTATGGAGACCATCTCTCAGAGCCGCCAGGGGATCTCTAGGCAGATGCAGTGTTGGCTCATTCAGAAGAAGCAAAGCTTCTCTCCACCTTTGAGCAAGTAAGGAGGCTAGTCTCATTGGGTCCAGGACTGCCAGGCTAGCAACCCTACTGATTGGGCTCCATGAGTCAAGTTCTCAGTACAAAGATGTGGGACCGGGGAGCAAAACTGAGGAGGAAAGGGAGCTCACATCCTTATGAAACACATTCAGGAAAACACATGCCCTTGTTTCACTTTTGGTGTCCTCTGGCAGGGGCACATCCTCCAGGTAAGCCAATTGGCATCCACAGACAGGTCCAAATGCCAATGTGTTTGGCTTCTGGGCTCTTTATACTCCCTACTCACCACTGCTTCCCCCTCAAAGAAAAAAATGAATCAGGAAAAAGTAAATTCACATTTGCTGAGAAAGTATTGATTGCCAAGCACTATCTTGGGCACTTTCCTACACCTTCTCCCATTTCTATTTTCCTTTTTTTTTCTTTTTTTTTTCCGAGGTGGGTAGGGAGATTGTGCCTCAGATACAAAGAATGGCGTTGATTGGAATTCTGTTAGAGTCACACTATCATTACTTCATGCATGACCCACTTTGTTTTATTTTATTTCTATTTTTAATCATTTACTTTATTTCTTTCTCTCTTTATCACACTTCCCAATCCCAACTCCTTTCCTGGTGGATACCCACTCTTGTGTGTTTGATTTACATAAATGACATTTTCCCGTTTATCCTTTTCTGCTTCATCTTTTCATGCAGGATCACAATTATAGAGAGCTAATTACCTTGATATATATGGATGTAGTGTGTTCGTTTTGACTAGTGAATAGTATTCCATGATTTACATATTTTGCATTTTATCCATTCCCCTATTGATAGACATTTAGATGATTTCCAATTCCTCTCTTTTGCAATATTGCAATGAGCATTTTCATATAAACCACTTTGTGTACCTGCGAGAGCACTTCTTGGGAAATATATACCCAGAAGTGGAATTGCTCTGTCATAGGGTATGTACTGCCTTAAATTTTCTGAAGACTTCCAACCTCTCCAATAATTCTTAGCAATGTGTGAGGATCCCTGTCTCCCTCCATTGCTACCAACACTTATTAACTTACTCTTTTTTAACATTTTGAGAATCTGATGGGTGTAAAATAGTATTTTCCTGCTGTTTTAATTTGTCTTTCCCTAATTACAATGAAGTTGGACATTTCTTTAGATAATTATAATTCGCTTATTTGAGCTTCTCCTGTAAGTTGCCTATTCATACATTCGCTGTTTTCTCCATCAGATTCCCGGTCTCTTTCTTGCCATACATATTCTGGATATTAACCTTTTTTTTCTCATATACAGTACAAATATTTTCTCCAAGTCTGTTACCTCTCTGTTTGATTTGTTCATTGTGTCCTCTGTAGAAAATAAATCTTTACTTTTAATAAAATTTAATTAAATCCAACCACTTTTGCCTTTATGATTTTTGCTCTCCACATCTTAAAAAGTCTTTCTCTTGTGGTTACCAGAGGGTGGGGGAGGGGAAGTAGATGTAGTAAAAGGGGTCAAATATCTGGTAACAGAAAGAAATCTAACTATGGGTGGTAAACACACAATGATATATATATGGTTTACTGATAAATTGTATACCTGAAACTTACTGGATTTTGTTAACCAATGTCACCATAATAAAAAATAAATAAATATAAAAATAAAAGCCTTCTTCCCTCCAATACTGCAAAGATATTCTCCTACACTTTCTATTGAGTTGTATAGTTTTGCTTCTTATGTTTGTCTTTAATACCACTAGAGTTTATTTTGTATATGGCATGAAACAAGCATTTAATCTTATTTTTTTCTATATAATAAGCCAATTTTCTCCTGTCCTACATTATGCGAGTGTTACATTGCATGGACCTTTCCTGTGGCCCTCAGTTTTTGAGCAGTAAGTTGAGATACATTTACCAAGCTCCCATTGTGATCCAAAGCCCTAAAAATGGAGTTTAGTGGGGTTTGTGACATAGAATCTGCCCTTGGGAAACGTGCCATCTATCTGGGAGAATAAAACATGGACACAAGGGCTTGAGAGTATACACAAAGCAACATATAGGTGAGGGTAAATGAAGATCTTACAACCTGAGAATACAATTTTGAAGGGTTAAAAAGGGAGCAGGGTGTCTACTCCCAGGCTAGAATAAATAAGCAGTTTGGACTAGGGGTACAGGAACACCATTTGATATCTTCACTCTGAGATGCTCATCCAATCAAGTTAGCTCTATGCAGTTACCACAGAATGAAAGAAGAGACAGGAGCCACTGAGATATCACTGTTTGCCATGATCTGGCTTCACTGGTGCACTCATGGTTTTCTTCCCATGCTCTTCTCCCTTCATATAGCTCCTCAGTCCCAAAGTGCCAACTAAGAAAGAAGCAAGGTCATTTTTCACAGGAGTCCTGGCAGCCAGTCTACAAAATCTCCCTGAATCAACTGTCTCCATTCTCAGAGCAGTGGATTTAATTGAAGAGAACTATAATAACAATAATAATATAATTCTGTCACTGCTCTTACAGAATCCACATTTTCTCTACAAATATGTTCTACCTCAGGCACCAGTGGGAAGAGAAGCAGGTGATGGAAGGAGATTTTGTGCACTGGGTGCCTGGACTCCAGTTAAAAAAGACCTCATGATGTGGGAGACACAGGACAGGATTTCCCTGACTGACAGGACTAAACTGACTCCATTTTTCTAGAGGACTCTCTCTGCCCAAACTCATGGTTTTTAGTTTGCCTTCGCCTTTCTTATTCTGTAGTCAGAAAGGAAAAAAACTATGGGGGCTTCAGAGAGCTCAGTGAACCCTCCTCTTCAACCAGTCTCCTTCTAATTCAAAATGCTGTGCCACACCACAAAGGTATGACAACTTGGCTTCCAAATTTGGCCTTCCCAGGAGCCTGCATTGCAAAGTATACATCAATTATCCTCAGCAAGGTACCCTGTTTTTAGTGTAGCCCACATTAAGAGCTGATTTGGCTCCTAGTAATCTCTGCTTTAGTGGTTTGAGATTGTGGAAGGGTGGATGGAGGGAGGGGAAGCCTGGTGGAGGAAGAAAAACAAACAGGACTCTTCAAAATCAACAAAGAACTCAAGCTCTCAGCTCCTTAATCCTCTGGTGGGGGCGAGGCAGACAACTAGTAAGCCTCCAGGCCTCCTCACTCAGTTCTCAATCCAGTTGAACAGAGGCTGGCTGTTTTGCTTGGGATGATTTCAATAATGGGTGAATTAAACTGGTCCTGCAGATGTGGACATTGAAGAAAAGGAGGTGTCAAAGAGGAAAGAGAACTCTAAGGTGAAGAATGGCAGGTTTTCATTAAGCAGCATCGCTCAGGAGCTCTCTTGGGAAGGTAGTGAGGATGTTCAATGTCAACTTGCATTAACCCTCAAAAGTCCTGGTAAAGGTCAGCCCTCCTACTCTCTTCCCCATTCCCTCAGGCAAGCTTCTGCAATCTGAGGAATCCTTTAGTGTAGTGGTGGTGGGTGGGGTGGAGAAATTAAAAGTTATTTGCTCTTTCTTTGACCAAAGGCAAAAAGAGAAGACAGAAAGTAAAAGTCAGCAGAGTATCCACGTTTGTCTCACCCAGGAGGCAGCTGGTCATTGGTGAGAGTGTAACACTCCAAAGAAATAGAAGGTATATTCATCAAGAAAGGTTCCTGGCAGATCAGTTCCTCTGACCTCCAACTCTGCCTCACCGGGCCTCCCAAAGGCATCGTAGACACAGCCCTCATTTAGTTCGGTCTAATAAAGGGCACTGAACCCCATGGATGGACAGCCAACTGCCAAGATGGGCAGTCCTTCAAGTCAAATCAGAGGCTCTATCACTCACACTGACAACTGCTTTGTCCACTAACTTTCCTAAGAAACAGAAGTTAGAGCTGAGTATGGGGCCAGAATAGATACACTGACCTGTAGAGTGAGCTGGGCCTTGACTCGGAAATTAGAACCAAGACTGGTCCCCAGAGAGCTCACACTGACCCTGCACCACAATAGTGTGGGTGATTTCTTAGGCCCTTTACTAAATCATGCTTTGACAAGGAAAGAGGAGGCAGTAAGTTGGGGAGGAAGGAGTCAGGGGAAGCCCTTGGGAATTTTGCTCATGTCCACGCTAGTGAATGGTTACTTGCTCAATTTGTTCTTAGTGGTTTTGGTTTTCCTTATTGCAAAAAGAACTGGACACTCCTTCCTCCTTAAAAACATTACCTTCCTTTCTCTGTGTGACCCCCTGTGCCTGAAACCATCTGCATACTCTTCCAATTCCCTTAGTAAGCAACTGAGTTCCAGAATCTGGCAAATAACTTAGAGTTATTGATTTCTGAGCCAGAGTGGAGTCTTGCATTCACTCACTTACTCATGCACTCATTCGACATTTATCAAAAGTTACTGAAGTCCACGGGGACAGATGCCATGTCTAATTTTGCTCACCATTGTGTCTCTAGTGCCTTCTGGGCATGCAATAGGTATTCAGTGAATATTTTTTTGAATAAAGCCTACTGTGTGTATAATCTCAGTCTGTTGATTACTTAAGCTTCTAATGCTTAAAGCATCTAAAGCTTCTTTTTATTGAACAACTATGTGCCAAGGTCTGTGTTAAATACTTCATACACACACTCTAAATCTTATGACAACACTGAGAGGTAGAAACTATTATTTAATTTCATTCCTTAGATGATAATAATGAGGCTCAAGGACATTAATCAATTTTTCCAAAATCACATGGTTAATAAATGGTGGAGCCTGGTACCAAACCCAGGTGCCTTGGACTTCAGACCCTGCCTTCCTATACCTTTGGTATTAGAAAGATGCTATTGAGATTAAGGTCACCACTATTCAGCTCCCCAAATTGCCAGTTAGCTTTTACAGAGACAGTTCCTTGGCAATGTACTTTATTCCCAACACTGGCAAATTGGTTTGTCTACAAGGGCCTAGGTGAGAGACTGTGGGTTGCAAAGTATGCTTTTCTACTTATCAGTGTCCCTTAGGCAGGTATAAATGTTAACAGTTTACAGAACACTTTCATCTCTCCTATAGTTCTCACAATGCAATCACAAGAAGGAGTTCTATTACCATTATTTACTTTAAAGAAAAGGACACTTAGGTGCAAGGAGGTGATGCAAATTGCCTAAGGCCACACAGCAAGGAAGTAGATTTTAGCTGGTGCTAAAATACACTCTTTTCTGACTCTAAAACCCCAGAGCATAAGCTACTGGGTTTCCTTGGCACAGAAAGCATAGGAAATCTTGCTTTATGTCATGTGCTAATTCCCACAAATAACTGCTGCCTTCCATTCATACAATAATGATCACAGGCCCTGGTGCTGTGTCTCAAATTGCCAACTGGGAGGAAGTTTGGCATCTCACATGTGCTGTCAGAAGTAAAAACACATCACCTTATAGTAAAACTTTTTGATGTTTTCTCCTCAAAGGTTTTGTCTAAGAGTAGACTCCGTCAACACCAGTGCCCCCAAACTAGAGAGGGATATGTGTTCAGATGCAGTGCAAGTTGGCAAGGACTTCTGTGAGGTTTTTTTTTCCCTGGCACTAAAACGAAAACCAGAAACGCATGTCACTCCTTCACTCCATCTGTCCTCTTTCCCCGCTGAGTATGCTGAATCATTTTTAAAGCCCAATTAATAAAGTAAACAGGCTACCATCCTTAGAGATGGCACCACGGCTCTCTGGAAGAAGGCATTGATCATAGAGACAGCACTGCTTGGTGGGACAAAAGTCAACAAATTACTGGGGATTGTCACAAGCCTAAATAGGCTTAACTCTTAAATGGCAAACTGGCTTGGACAAAGATCCTTCAGAATTCTGTTAGTGACTCCTGTGTAGCCTTTTTCCTCTTCCTCTCCTGTACCCCTGTCACCTCGCCCCCGCTCCCGCATAATAAGATTCAGTCCTTCTCTTCCTCTTCCACTGTCAAGGGACTCTTCTCTGAAAGACTAACATTTCCTATGCTTCCTTCACTGAATTATTCATCTTCACTGACTGGGCATGACAAGACTTCTCATTACTTCTCATTTGAAGCCATGGATGGGAGTGACCTACCCTGCCCAGCACCCACATCTAGTCAGAGAAAGCCAAGGGAAGGAAGAGGTGCAGCGGCAGGGGTGGGAGGTTTCACCAAAGGGCCTGTTCGAAAAGGGGTCCCTGAGACCCAAGTGGCAGGAGGGTGATGGGACATGCGGAGGCTCTTCACTTCAGGGTGACCACGGTGCTGGTCAGCTGTGTCATCCTTCTCAAAAGCTTTGGACAAACACAGAAGGCCTGATCCTGCATGCCCTAGAACCTTCCAGTGCTGAGCAAAGAAAATCCAGTCATGGCATTGAGGAGACCTCAGCCTCTGTCTAGGCCACTGAGACTGCTTGACTGTTTAAAGGAGGACAAGTTATTCCTGTTGTACCTGGAAGGATAAGGGCCACGGGGAGGGGAGAGCAGAGTGGGGAAGAGGAGACCTCATTTCTGGTTGCAGCTCTGGAATTAGCCCACTGTGTGACCCTGGGCACAGCACTTGGCTTCTCTGTGTCTGAGTCTTCACTGGTACAAGGGAGGTAGCAATTCGGGGCGTGGGCTCTGGAGCCATGCTGTTTGGGTTCGTATCCCAGTTCTGCCCCTCTGGGTAAGTGACCATGAAAAACGTTTGGCCCCTCAAAGCCTCGGTCCCCGCCTCCATAAACTAGGGATGACAACAGTGCCCACCTCAAAAGACTGCTGCTAGCACATGGACTGCAGTCAGCATGTGGCCTTAATAAATATTCCATAAATGGTAGCTATTTGCCTCTCATCAGAGATCCTCATTCCCCAGAGTTTGAGCTGTTGAACAGTGGTCACCTTTCAGGTCTGTCATTTGTCCCAGTGTTTGAGTCACTGGGACCTGGCTTTTCAATCCAGAGGGAGCCTGCCATTCTGGTGATGAGAAGATGTGGTGTGCAGGTTGCCTGAGCCAGCTCTTCAGAATACATGCAGATCAATGCATATCGCATGTGATTTTGTGCGGATGCACATGTGGCCTTCCTCATCTTCGAAGCGCCCTTGGGAAGGCTGCCATGGAGACCAATGCTCCTGGGCTCCCAAGGCCACCTGCCCACAGTTCTGCACATGGCAGGGTAAGGGCTGTCGAGGAGGAAAAATAAATTTCCCTCAACCCTTCTAGGTTCTTGGCTGAGACCCCCTGTAATAAAAGACAGATTAACAGGAGAAAAACAAACAGAAGTTTAATTACATACCTCCTGTAAATTGAGAGAGACCCAGGAAAACTGAGCAATGCCCCAAAATGGCCCAAGCCGCCACTTTAAATATCATCTCCAGTCAGAGACAAAAGAAGATGTTGTGGTGGGGGGCCGTTATGGGAGGTTACCAGGCAAAACACAGTGAACAAAGGTAAGGCTGTTATGCAGGCCTAAATCCTTGCCTTCTCCATTCATACGAGTTTCTAGAGGTCTAGTCATCCTTCTCTTCCTGGTACAGAGAGGGAGACACCCTCATACATGGAGGTTCCCTTTATAAATCTAAATGTCTCACAAAAGAGTAACTTCACTCAGTTTTCAGACCTTTGCCTATGTCTGCTGTATCTTAAAAATAATCAGCCTGAAATAATCCTTATGCTTAAAAGGCATATTTTAGGGTGGCAAATTCTGCTCCCCCTCAGTGCCCACACCCAGGGAGCCAGAGTTGGGGTAGGTCAGGGTCAGGGGACAAGAAGGCAGCAAATCCCAGGGGCTCCCCACCCACCCCCAGGGCACGCAGCCAACCAGCTGGAAATGTGGCACTTCCACTGGCCTCTTACCCCAGACCTGGCTGGCTTGGCTTCTGCTTACTTTACATGTGGGGAGTGACCTAGGATTCTGCTGAAAGGGGAAGCTTCGAAGAAGAGACCCCACTTTGTCACCTTTCAAGCCCATTAATGGTGTTGCAAACAACCTTGCCAACAGAAGAGCTAGGACTGGCCCCGTGGAGGATTGCCATTCAGTGTTGTCGTCCAAGTTGGAGCTGCCACCGGTGTCTCCCCGTCCATTCTTTGATTTATTCATTCATGCATTCATTCCAAAATATTGAGCTACCATTTATCCTGTGGTCGGCCCTGCACTAGGAGCTGTAGGATGCTCAGCAATGGGGAAAACAGCACAGGCCTGGACCTCGGCAGTTTACAGTCTAGTAGGGAAGGGCTGGAGGCGTTTATGAAGAACCACACATATGAATGTGAGATCCCCTATAAAAGAAGAAAATAAAAAGTAGGATGTTGTGAGCGCCTCTAAGATGGTGTAGGAGGCCAGGAAAGAACGCTAAGGAGATGTCTAGGCCCGACCCTGAGGAAGAGAAGGCACCACTGAAAGAGTGCAAGGAGGTGGGTGCAGGAGGCCGAGGTGTGTCCCCACCCACAGGCCAGGGCATTTCCAATCCCATTTTCCTTGACAGAGTCAGGCTCTCTGAGCTCTGGACACCTGTTGCCTTTCACTTGTCAAATAAACCCTATGACTGCTGCCACCCAGGTTTTTCAGCGTCCAGCCCTCAGACCACATATATCAGAGTCAGCTAGAAAGCTAGATAAAATGTGGATGCCCGGGCCTCACTACCCCCCCCCCCCCGCCCCGCCCAGTGATTTGGATTAAGCAAGCTGGGGTGGGGCTCAAGAATTTACATTTTTAACAAGGTCCCCAATTCGTTCTGCTGTCAGTGGTCTGCTGCTTATGGACCATTCTTGGAAAGCATTGGCAGGAGGATAAAGTCTAAATGCTTTGGCATAATTGTGATAGTCACTGGTCACGTGCCTCTACACTGCTCACCCCCACTCTCACCACAATATCATACTTCACATCACTGGGGTAATCATTCTATAACACAAACTTGAGCTTCCACCCCTTTGCTGAAACCCCCTCTTTTATTGCCTGTTACTTTCAAAATACATCACATTCCTTAGTAGGGATCAAATAGCTCATTGTGCTTTTAGTTCTGCCTCAACTACTGCTTCTTCTGTTTCCCATTTACCCACTTTATCTCCACACTTTGATTAATGCCTGGTGCAGGGTAAACACTGGATACATATTTATATATTACTATGAAAAGAAGGGCCTTGAACATGTCATATTTCACTGAGGAACCAGGAGGTATTTCAAGTCATGAAAATAATATCTATGAGAGATAGAGTATCTTCAAATATGGGAAGGTCTGTATCATGTGAAACGTGTTCTGAACGGCCCTAGGACCAATCAGTGGAAGTCATAAGAAGTCAGGATTTGACTCCATGTAAAGAAGTGTGTGCCATTTTTGCAAAGATATAATCACCTGCATTGAAAAACGGCAAGTTTCCTGTCACCTGCATATTCTAGCACTGATTTTGTGACCATTTGGCAGGCATTTGGTGAAAGTACTCCAACATGGGGTAGAAGTTAGAAGAAATAACCTACCATCCTTTTATTTAAGTATATATATATTTTTAATTTTTCAATTACAGTTGGCATACGATATATTAGTTTCATGTGTATCACATGGTGTTCAGATATTTATACAACTTATGAAGTGATCACCCTGATAAATCCAGTATCCAAATGACACCATACATAGTTATTCCAATATTATTGACTACATTCCTTATGCTATATTTACATCCCCATGACTATTTTGTAACGACCAATTTGTACTTCTTAATCCTTTCTCCTTTTTCACTCACCTTTCAAGCCCCCTCCCATCTGGCGACTATCAAAAAATGTTCCCTGTATCTATGAGTTTATTTCTGTTTGCTTTGTTTATTGTGTTCTTTAGATTCCACACATAAGTGAAATCATATGGCAATTGCCTTTCTCTGTCTGACTGACTCCACTAAGTACAATACCCTCTAGGTCCATCCATGCTGTCTCAGATGGCAAGATTTCATTGCTATTTATTTATTATTTTTATTGTATATATGTGCCACCTCTTCTTTTTTTAATTTAATTTTATCATTAGTTTCAAGTATACAGTACTTGCTTAGACATTTATATAGTTTATAAAACAATCCCCCTAATTGCCCTTTCTCTCCACTGGCTCTCCACGTAACCATTGCATTAATGCTAACTACATTCCCTATGCTGTGCTCCCAATCCTCGTGACCATCCATCAACTAGTAATTTGTACTTCTTTAACCCTTCACCCCATTCTCCCAGCCCTCCCAACCCCCCCCCTCCCCTCTGGCCCTCACCAGATTGTCCTCTATATTTGTGAGTCCGTTTTCGATTGGTTTCTTCTTTTTGTTCCTTAGACTCCACATATAAGTGAAATCATATGGTATTATCTTTCTCTGACTTATTTCACTCAGCATAATAACCTCTAGGTCCATCCAAGTGTTGCGAATGGTAGGATTTCATTTTTTTAATGGCTGAGTAATGTTCCATTGTGTATATGAACCATAACTTCTTTATCCAATCGTCTGTTGATGGGCATTTAGGTTGCTCCTATATCTTGGCTATTGTCAATTGTACTGCCATGAATATTGGGGTGCATAGATCTATACGAATTACTATTTTGGTTTTCTTTGGATAAATGACCAGAAGTGCAATTGCTGGGTCAAAAGGTATTTGTTAATGGAACTCGGGGAATCTCTTTATGTACTATAGTGTGGAGAAAATGACTTGGTGGTGAAACCAAGCCATGAAATTATGTTCCATGTTTATGAGCCTTGGTTAAATAGCAATTTTTCTCTAGAGCCTTCTATGGCTCCTGAATGTAATATTTTAATGTCACGCTCTGAAGAGTGTAGGTTCTCTTCATCTTGGACTTTCTGAGTGGGGTTTTTCTTAGGTTTACCAACTGTCCTAGTTTGTCTAGGACTGTCTTTATTGGATAATAATAGTTCCACATCCCAGGAAATTCCTCAGTGTTGGAAAACTAGGATGATTGGTCATCTTAGCTTTTTAATGAAATGTCCACCTAGGTTCACCTTGAAAAGGGGGGACTAAAAGTCCCCCCATCCCCGCCTCATATCCTTCTGGACAAAGTGTGCCTTACCTGCTCATCTATCTGGAAAGAGTTGACCACAGTACTCTCTCCAGCTCCTCAGTATGCCTCCTCTCTCCTTGTTCTTTTCTGGACAGGTATCTTATAACAAGGAATGCTGACAATAAAACAACATGTCCAACAGTGTAACCATAGTTCTGGACATGGAAATGCCAAAGCTTCACCAAGGGCTAAGCTCTTCAATTAGAAACTAGAGCAGAAAGTATCAGCAGCCAGATTCACAGGGTAATAGAAAAAGAAGACATATAGCATTACCATGGCAACCAGACTCCAAAGGCCCCCAGCACCTGCTCCTTTCTACATAAGATTTCCCCAAAGAGGGATATTTCTTACTTCCTTGTTTTTTCTTTTCAATAAAGATGTTAATTTTATTTCCCCTCATTTGTGCTTAATGTTCCAGTAGCAGTTTAGTTTCTCCTCAGCTCTCCAGCCCCTCCCAAACCTTTTTGTTTCTCCCAAACCTTTTCTTCCCCTGTCTCCCCATTCTTCCTTTCCCTTCTGTCTATCTCCTCTGCTTATCTTGTCTATCCCTACAACTTCCACTCCCCTTCCCTGGAGCAATATTTTTAACCATCTCTCTTTTCCCTGAGGTAAGCCCTCAGTTTGGGTGTTTCTTTGACTGCAATTCTATCAGCCTAGTAAGTGTTGGTCTTTACTCTGGGTGAGCTTTATGTGGTACTCCCTCCAAAGCCTACATCCTCTGTTCTGGTACTCTCAGCTAGGGGACACAGTGCACTAAAACCACTTCAGCCCACAGAGCAGATAAAGGGAAATAAGGTGCTCCAGTTCCGAGAATAATGATAGTTTGTTGGGTGCTGATTATGTGGTTCTCCCTACGCTAAAACTTTATGTCTATTATCACATTTAATCTTTATGACAACCCTGATGGCACAGGTCTTATTTATTATCTCACTTAACAGATGGTGAAACAGATGCTTAGACTGGTTAAGCCACTTGTAAAAGTTCTCACAACTACTAAGTGGTAGAGCAAAGATTTGAAACCAAATTGTCTAGCACCAAAGCCTGCCCCTTTCATGACTACTTTCAGAAGAGGTTTTGGGAGGAAGATCCTGTCTTATTCACTAAATGGGAATGGGGTCTAAACAAGCCTTTTAATCTGCTTTATTTGAAGGGGGTATGGTCAATAAATAAAAAAGGTCTTAGACAACCAACACATGTCTTTCTGCTTAGGTCCATGGGAACATTGTAGCAGAAAGAGGAGCACTAGAGTTGAGGAGCACTTGCTGTGATCCAGTTTGTTCTCAGTTGACTAGAGCCATTAGTTGCGGGGATAGACTACCTCGCTTTGTCTACTGACTTCATGGCCAACTTGTTTGACCTTTGGGGGAGAAGACCTATTTCATGGCAAAGCTCTGTGGAATTAAGGCTGGATAACCGTGCTATTTCTTCCTGCAAAAGCCTCCAGAGTGGCCTTTGAGTCCTAGGGAAACAAGTGTGTAGATCTCTGAGTAGGTGCAGAGCAGTGGAAAGGACAGAATCTGAATATGGAATTGTACATGATACAGGCAGCTAAACATTTCCTGGACACTACCTGCAAAAAGAAGCCTAGTTCCATCTCTGCTTCAGTCTTATTAGTTGGCTTGATTTTCACCAACTCGTAAACATAATATAGTTATGTTTGGGAAAGTGAAGGCAGAATGAGAGTTGAGGTACAGGATGTGAGGCAGAATAGACAGAGATAAAAAATGTTATAAGTTTTCGTTTTCCCATCTATAAAATGGATCATGAAAAGATCAATAACGTCAGATCCAATAGAAATTGGAGTTAAAATAAAGATACTGAAATGTATCAAATAATAGTTATGAGTCCCACCAACTTGGAAGGAACAAAGGATCTCTAAATCTGACTGTTGAAAGCATTAAATGCTGAAACTTCTCTTCCACAGTAACTAGAACTCCTTTCCAAGAGAATCCTCAGAATAAGGGGATGAGAAGGGGCCTTTGGTGTTATTAGTGTCTTGTAGACTCAGTTCTACCCCAGGATTCAATCGATGTAATTAACATGAGCTAAGACTCCCCAGGCATGGCCTTCTTAACGCTAATTAACAGCTTCTCCAGGATTTGGTCTCTGGTCTGAGGCATACTCCTTAGTTTAGTTTTCTCTAGGAATCTTCTGACTGCTGTTGGTTGCTACTTAATCTTGAATGGAATCTCAGAAAACTTTTTGCCAGAATCTGAGCCATCAAAAAAGAGCCACTTCAAATTACCATTCTCTAGCAGCTCAGGATGAGCAGAGCTCCCCTGCCCATGATTCCAATTTCCTCCTGGGTACTTCCTTGAGGTGTGAAAAAATGTTCATACTTACTCACTGAACCTTCTAAATGGTCCTCTTCTCCTCCATTGAACTATTTCATAGGCCTGGTTCTATACATAGAAGATAATTTTTTCCCCCAAGTGCTTTTGCTGAAGGTGATGCAACTGAGCAGACTTCCCTGGCTCTGTGCCACTGCTTGCCTGAAACTGTTAAGACCTCAGCATCCTATTTGTCTCCCCTAAAACTGGACCATAATTGAGGCCGGTTGTATTAGGGTCACAATTGTGAAACAGCACCTGCCTTTGACTCAGCAGTGGGCACACTGCTATGGAAAGTGAGGGTATTATAGACCACATGGGATATAATGCATGGTAGAAAGGCAATATGAAGGTTACAGAAAGAAACTGACAATGAATGGACAAGAAAAAGAAGTCAGAGTTCTCAAAGCAACACTCTCAATGTCGAACGGTAATGTTGCTGACAGTTGCAGGAGTGGGTGTCAGCAAAAGCTGGTGTGTATGATCTGCTAAGGTTTAGAGTAGCTTGTTGTCTGACTAGCATCTCTGGTGACTCTTTGGAAGCACCTGTCATTGATTAGAATCTGTCGCTTTGGGCCATATGTGGCATAACTTTGCAAAATGAATTAACTCACTCTGTACAAAAAGAAGTGATTCAATGCGGAAACTTACCTAAGGATTCCGATTTTTTACATAAGTGACTGTGGCTAAAAGGACTTCATTAAGGCAGTACATGTAGTAGAAGCTACAGCCGCAAATCAAAGGACAAGAATCCACTTGCACTCAGGATGAAAAGGCCTACTCATCACACCCCAACTTCATCACACTCCACAGCCACAATCAGATATTAATTGCTGGCAGCAGGGGCATTATTTTCAGATTATCAGGGAGAGCTCTGTATGTGTGTGTTTGTCTGTATGCACTCGTGTGTGTTTACTCAGATGGTGAACACTACAGTAGTGCAAGATTAAATTAGTGTATCTCTAATGTTAAATTTCTAATTCTTGTCATATAAAAATTGCTGATTATTTAACTATAACTATATGATTGGTATCATTAATGCAAATTCAGCTTTCTATGTAGTCACCAACTAACTTTTTCTTACTTTAGTGTCCAATGTCCTATTGCAGCATTGAATTTATTCATGATAAACAAAAAAAGAGACAGAAAGAAAGGCAAAAACAGAAGAGAGGGAGGGAGGGAGAAAGGAAGGGAGAAGGGGAGAGAGAAAGAATTCTAAAAAAATGGAGACCACTTAGAGAAGCACCACAGCATGAGTGCTGAGTGCTGTCAATCCTCCTAACTCTCCTAGTGAGGAAGGTGCTTATTAGCAGTCACAAATATGCACGGACTACCAGAGATATCATGGGACCTGAACATGTGTATTCTGTTTAGGGTTGGATTATTGGAAGACAAGCTTCTTGGAAGGGTGTCTAGCAAGTGATGACCTGTGCGATGTGACTCCCAGACAGATTCTTGGATTGGTGGAAATGAAAATCATTTCTGCCTGCTAAAAAATAGTGTCTCTTTTTTCTAAGCCATGTAATAAATGCCCGATTCAAATATTCTGAGAGGTACTGAGGCCCTGTACCACTGTTGATGACCCATATAGAATTTTCTTGGAGAAAGAATTACAATTGATCCTGAAACAACAAGGGTTTGAACTGTGCGGGTCCACTTATATATGTATTTTTTTTCAATAAATGTGTACAGTATTATAAATGTAGTTTCTTTTTCTTATGTTTGTCTTAATAACATTTTCTTTTCTATAGTTTGCTTTATTGTAAGAATACAGTATATAACGCATATAAAATACAAAATATGTGTATGTTATGATAACATGGTATGTGTATGACCGTTCATGTTATTAGTGAGGCTTTGGGTTAAAAATAAGCTATTAGTAGTTAAGTTTGAGGGGAGACAAAAATTATGTGCAGATTTTTGACTGTGGGATTTCAGTGCCCTTCACCTCCACATTGTTCAAGGTTTAACTGTACTTTACTACCCCACTAGAATGTAAGCTACATGAAGGATGAACTTCATCCGTTTTGTTCACTGTTATATCTCCAGCACCTAGAATATTTGGTGTATGATTTGCGCTCAATAAATATTTGTCGAGTTCATGTATGAATTAATGGGAATGTTATCCATTCCACTCAGTAAATATTTATTCACCTCTCCAAATTCTGTTGCTTTTATGTTATGTAAAGTCTTCACACTTACACAGCATAGATGATCACAATCCATAAATAAGTGAAATAAGATATTCATGAGCATGATCAGAAGCAAAAAAAACAATTTACTTTTGAGGAGAGGAATGATATGGTCCTATTGTCTCTAAAAAAGAATGTTTCAGAGTTATGAGAGCCAAGAGATAAGGAGTGTCAATGCAAACTCTGTGGAAACCTTAATAACTCTCCTGTACACCTAAGTGAATTACTCTAAAGTGACTGATGGGATGAGTAATGATTCTGAGTGTCCAGCAGGGGAGAAATGGTGTATACCTGGATGCTATTCAATATACCTTCCCTGGTTGGAGCTAAATCTTTCTGTTGTCCTCTGGACACTAGACAGAGAGCCCAGCAACAGAGACAGGATCAGTGCTCGCTAGTGCTATCATGGTGCTGATACCTGGTTTGTCTTTGAGGACTGGGAAGGAGTTCAATTAACTTCTCCATGGGCTCCCCCCAAGTTTAGATACCCCAGGCTTTGTCTGCAAAATTCATGTCTTAAGAGAGCACTGAACATGTCTAACACATCTATCATTTTTTTCTTCTTCCTTCCTCAAGCTAAGTTGAGGACTGCGAAACTCCTACTGTTGTGGTGCGTTTAAACCTGAGACCCTCGGAGCCAATTGAGATTAATTATGAGCCTTTATTAGCCAGCCAGCGACTGACTCTCCCCACTAGAGAATCAGCACTGAGCTTCCAGAGAAGGCAGCTTATAAAGCCTAAAACCACATCAAACAAGCAAGCAGGTTTACAGAAGCAGAAGTTAGCTATTAGTATATCTTTGCACAGGACATCTCCTAGAACTATGCCTTAGGTATGCATTAAGAAGATTATAGAAGCAGAAGTTGGCTGTTATCATCTGGTGCAAAAATGTTGTTTTTGGGGGACTCTTAAATCTTATAGCAAACAGGGCCTGGTAGCCAGTTCTGTTATCTGCATCCTGGCAGTGATGTTGTTTGCTTTTTTTTTTCTTTCTTGGGAGCTAGCGCTTGAAGATATCAGTGCTCCCTGTCTTGCCCTAGTGACTAATTTACTGGAGAATTTTTCACTCTTACACTACGGCCACTACAACCTGTACACACTATGCATGCACACTATGAGTCTGAAGGGTAAAAGGGCTTCCTGCCTCTGCCAGCAGCACTCTCTCAACACCAGAGATTGAGCCTTCACTTTCGAGTAAACTGTCACATCCTTGGAAGTTGAAAATGACCCTGAAAAGAAAAACACACATAGCAAAAAGATGCAGCCTTTCTCTTTTGAGATTCAACTAAAATTCCCTGGTCTTCTTCGGTAGATTTTTTAAAAAGGCATCTGTCTTTTATTTCTCACACACACACACACACACACACACACACACACACACACACAACTTCTTACCCCAATGCTTCTGAAAAGTAACTAATGCTCTGGGAGTTTCCTCAGATTGGGGGCAAAACTTGCTCTTTGAGGTACCCCTCAGATTGCTTTCTACTTCGATAAGTAGGATGGGCAATATGGGGGCGTCTAGGAAGGTATGCCAAATGATTCTTCAACTTGGACCCCAAAATTAAGCCCTAGAAGTCACTGAATTCACCAGATAATACCATCCCAACACAGACACCGCTCCTCAGACTGAAGTTTCAGGAAACTTGCTCGTCAAGAGGGTGCAATTGCAACTTGCCTTACATAGGGCTAAATTGTGACACACTTTTTCCTGGAATGTAACATTTATAAAAATGTGCTGAATCCATTTTTAGCAGCTCCATAGATTTTTTTTTCAGGATGAGATAGTATCTTTCACCCTGAAAAAAAAAACATTTTGCTTGTGGTAGCTTCTACATAACCTCAACACTGCCAGTCCTTGGACCAATGTGACAGCCAATTAATTGCAAAACAGGAAATGCATGAAATACGTTTTGGTGCATGAAGATTCATATATACCATAATTTGATAATAAAAAGGAAAAAAGGCATGGGGCAAGACTGGACACAACTTTGTACCCTTCTCAGACCAGAAAATACTGAGGTCATCATGAGAGAGTAAAGCTTCTTGTTGGTACAGGGGACTCTTGAATAGGCATCTCTCCTGCTGCTCATCAACTCCTAGGAGCAACCAACCCAATTATTTGCTTCTCTTTCCTCCTTTCTTCTCCTAAAGATTCCACTTCCAGCAGTCTAGAAAAACCAGACATTTGGTCAATAAGACAGCCTCTCATAAGAAGGGATCGTTCTTCCCAGCAAGTTGATCCTGCTATGCTCTCAGCATTCAAGGATCCCACTGGGCACAAAGAAGGTGACGCCAAAACAATGTAACCATCCCCAGGGGCCTATGTCTTCCATTGGCCAAGAATTCCAGATGACTGAGTGTGATGCCACAGGCCTAAAGGACAAGGAAAGGAAAACCGCTTCCTCATTTCTCCTTATTACCATTACCTCATGTTGGCCCTCTCTCTGTGTGTCAAACTTCTCATTCTTGTTTTACAGAGAAAGATACAAAGGCACAGTTAAAAGCATCGCTGGATGCAACTTTTGACAAACGTATACTAATTGCCTATAATATGTCATGCTCTGGGCTGGGCCCCAGGGATTTGGTGAATAATACAGGAAACTCATGGTATAGCCTGATGGAATAGCGAGAGAGAGGCAAATAAGTACGCACTGTAATGGAGTGTGAGGGATGCTGGGACAGGAGAAGGCCAGGGTCATTTGGGAACATATTGGAGGTCTCATAACCCAGACATGAGAAGAGGTGAGAGCAGTTCAAAAAATCCTCTATGAGAAAGTGACAAAACTTATTCTAGAAGGATGAGTAAGAGTAGAGGGAAGAGTGCTTTGGTAGAGGGAACAACATGTGAAAGTACGCAAAAACTGGAGAGACAGACAAGTCTAGATGCATCAGTGAAACAAGAAGAGTGAGTAATTCATGAAGCACCTTGAACCTTAGCCTAAGTGCAATAGAGAACAGTTGAGGCAGCAGAAGTGACATGATGCCGTTCGTAAAAAAAGAGTGAGTTGAAAAGAGAAGACAAGTGTCTCCCAAGCCACCCATACCCACCTTCCCTTAGTTCTTTAGCCTGGAGTCTTGCCCTGGGAAATTTAGTAAGACTTGGTTCCTGCCTTTGGAATAAGGATTGTGATGCTAACAGAAAACAAGGAAGAAAGGAGAGGAGATAAAAAGACTGCTAAAGATGTTTTTAGGAAAATTAGTGCTTTGTATTTATTGGCCGTATAAACATCATTTGAGGCTTGTAATGCTTCCGGTTTAAATTCAGGTCCCCCATCAACATTTCAGCATATATTCTTTAAAATTATCTTCTTTCCCTTTCATTTGTGGTTTAAAAATTCCTCTTCTTTAATAATTACACAGACATAAGAGAGATGTAGCACAAGTTCCACCCATCACTGCCTTGTCTCATTAATCACTCTATGTATCCAATGGGCTCCAGCTGAGGGGATCGCAATCCCCACAGATCCCTCTCTGGTGAGACTGGGAGGCTGTGGGAAGCTCTGGGATTGACCTCTATAAAGTGCCATGGACATGTGCCCCCAGCACACACTCAGAACTCAGCAGAGGGGATGTGTGAGTTTCCACTGAAGAAGTGAAAAAACCCTTGGCCTCTCACTGTCATGATTTAGGAGGAGTGAGACCATGGAGATGATGAGAGGTTGAGAGAAAAATAGGAATGGAGAGAAAGTGAGGGCAAAAGAAGAGAAGGAGACAGACATAGAAGATGAGACACAGAGGAGGAACAGGGAGGGAAATGGAGATGGAGAGAAGATAGGTGAAGGGAAGCTTCAGGGAGAGAGGGAGGCAGAGAATAGAGCAAAAGAGAGAAAAAGGGAGGGCTTCTTGGGGAAGTCCCAGAACAGTTTTGATGAGGCATGGGCAAGTTTGGGGAAGGATCCGGCGGAGATGCTGTAAGCAAATAAGCAGAGGCAAGAGAGGAAATGGCCACCCTCCCTGCCTTTCTCCTCTGTCCAGGGCTGCTGGCTTCTAGGTCATTGCTCTTGGCCCCCTTGACTCCTCTGAAGCTTGAAAAGCCTGCTGTGTGCCAGGCCTGCCCTGACAGGAACACCTATTGCTTCCCCATAGCTGAGGAGGCTGGAGAAAGGGTTTTGGAGAAAGGATTCAAGAGCTACAAAGGGCCAGCCAGGGTTACCAGAGACAACCTGAGGGAGGGAAGCAGAAGGGAAAAAGGATGCATATCTGCAAGGATGAAGGAGCTGAGGCAGACAGGCAGACAGAGACTGACAGGCAAGCAGACCACATATGAGGAGGAATCCGAGGTTCATCTATATCCTCCATCCCCTATGCCTCCATCCAGAGGGTTGAGGAAAATCCACCCTTGCCTTTGGCCTCCTCTACCTCACCTCCTCTCAGACCTGAAATTATCAGCTTGAGAATACCCAGTGCCTCCTCTCAGGTCTTTTTACCATTTATAAAAATCATTAGGACTTTACAGTTCAGCCCTGGCTTGGCTCTGGGTTAAAAGGGAAGCTGCTGGGGGAGCAGAAAACAGAGCATCCTGCATGCACTCCAGCTGGAGAACTATAAGCTGGACAGAACACCTCTGGCCCTCTCCAGGTGGCAGCGGCAGTCTCAGCCCTTCTCCAGCACAGGATGCACTCCAAACCCCATTCCAGCTGCTGGCGACTGTGCCTTTAAATTGCTGCTTTCAGAGGGTGCATCTGGGGGGGAGGTGGGAGGGAGGGAAACGTCTTCCTACCAGTCTCCCTTCCCCCTCCCCTCCAAGACTCTCCAGGGTTTGGAGAGTGATTGCTGCCCAAAGAGAATCTCTTCCAGCTCTGGCTGGCAAGCTGAGGCCCTCCGGAGCCCAGGCGAGCCAGAGCAGGAGCCAGCAGGGTTATCGGTGTCAGGATCATTTCCAGGGGGAAGAGTTCTAGCCCCTGACTGATAATAGCGGGGCAGGGTTGAAGAGAGCAGAGAAGAAAGAGAGCGCTCACAACTCCTAACCCAGCCCCGGGGGCGCCTTGTGAGCTGACCGAGTTGGAGGAAGGCTCTGTACTTTCAACGGTCCCTGCAGGATATCCGCTCTCACCTTGGCAGCCAGGTTGAGAAAAGGCTCCAGGGTCCCTACGAAATGACAACTCGCCTTCCTGCAATCCTTTCCTTCCTTCTCCTCTGGACCCTGCCAGGGCAGATCCTCCTCAGGTGAGCTAAGTGGGGGCAAGAAGGAGATGCATGCAAACTCTGGTGTGGGGGGGGTGGCACAACAGAGGTGTCTGGAACAGTTTCTTCTAAGTTTGCAAAAAGCCTACAGTCTGGAGAGCTCCAGGGGCAGATACACCTCTCCCCAGTCAGGACCCAGGAGCCTTTTATGAAGTATTTCAGGGCTCTGGAGCTTGTGGGAAGCCTTCTGCATGGATGACGGATTTCTGGGCCTGGAGAGGGGCTAGGTACCTGAGCCCCAGAATGAAGGCCATCTGCCAGCCATACAACCCTATCTCCCCACCAGCTTGGCCACACACTGCTGAGATCCCTAAAAATGGCACCAGCATCTGCCAGCTACCCACCCAAGAGGCTTCAAGTAGCCAGAGTGTTTGCCCAAAACCATATAAAAATGAATCTGGGCTGACCATACCTTGGTCTTCTGCAGTCACCTTGCCTGTGTGCACATGGCTATTGGCTGTCCCTGGAGGAGCACTAAATGGCAGTCATTTCCTGGCCGCGTGAGCAAGACATGCTCCCTATAAATGTCCCCTAACTCATTCCCACTTTCTCACTAGACCAGGAGGCAGTCTAGGTGGACAGGGTGAGCTGAGGAAGAAAGCTGTGGATTGGGCTGAACTGGTCATAGGAAGAGTACTTTTCAAAGTGGAGAAGGGGCAAAGAAAGACAACCACAGTATCCTCTTCCTCTTATTTCAAGAACACCAAGAGACGATTTGCCTCTGAGGAGCCTCCTGCCTCACCACTTGCAAACACTTTGGTTGACAGGCAGGGATGCAATGTATGTGAGGCCAGAAACTTCTTAAGAGTGAAAAGGAGCCCAAAGTAGAATGGCAGCTCAGCTGCCTCCAGGCCCAAGCTTCAGCAGCAGCATTCCCACTTGAGCAATTAAAGCAGGGCAGGCCCTTAGGAAGTCTTGAGTCAAAGTCCCTTATTGTACATATATGGAAATTAAAGCCTAGAGAGGGGAAGTGACCTGTCCTATGTCGTTCAAGTACCCAGAAGCAGAATCAGAGTTCTCTCCAAGCTCCACTCCAGGGCTTTGCACGAGCAAGATTTTCACCTCTGGAACCTCCCAAGTCTGCCAGCATTTAGGACTTTCCAGGAATGAAAGGGAGGAAGTAGTGGCTATACACAGTGACTCTGGTTGGTTTCAGATCCACAGACAAGGTAACCCCAGAATAGAAGGGCTGCAACAGAGGTTGAGGCCCAAGATAGCTGAGCCCACAGCCTCTGCCAGGGTCCTGGGGATGGGGCTGGGGCTACCAGAAGAAGTGACCTGAGAGTGGGACTGAGGAAAGTGGTAAGGGTCTGGCTACTCTGCATGCAGGGCCATGCGGCCTGCCAGCAGGCAGGTGGTTGACGGCCAGCAGCAGCACCTGGTCAGTGTAGATACCCTGTGATGAAGCCATGGACTTCTGCTTGCCTCATTCCCACCACTAGCCTTCTTGGAGTTTCGGTTTCCTTAGGCCACATTCTCTAGCGGCTTCTGCTTGGAGCCAAGGTGGCTTCTGTGCCCAGGTTAAGGACTTCCTCTTAATCAGGGAATTCAAGGAAGTAGGACTTTAGGAGGTCAGAGTGTGACTTCCTTGACCTTTTCCCACTCTGGTTCCTTGGCAGCCCACCATGGCCTGTTTGCATCATGGTATTGTGGCAGATGAACTTAGTTTTGAAGTCAATAGCTCTGGGTTCGAATATTGACTTTACACTTTACTAGCTCTATGATCATGAACAAGTCGCTTCACTTTGCTGATTTCCTCTTCATCTATATAATCGGGATAGTAATGGAACTTACTGAGAGGATTGATGTGGAGTGATGTGAAAACTAAACTATATAAGGTGAATAAAGCACTTAGCATGATGCCTTGGCTATTTTTATTATTCTTTTACTGATGGGTGCAGAGATTTACTGTGAAAGAGGAGCCTGCTGGCTCAAAGGAAACTTGAATCCAGAAAGATTCAAGAGTCACCCTGCTGCCAGCCTCATAGGAACTAGCTTTAACCTCTAAAGCAGTGGTGATTGCAGGAAAAACAGGAGGTGCAGGGTCCAGCCAGGAATCCAACCTGAGCTCAGATTGAGCCCCACCCTTGCACTCAAGGTTTTGCTGAGCTCCTGGTCCCTCCTCTAGCTGTTGGCTGGTAAACAAATAAGCAGGCATGTGGAAGAAGCTTTGCTGCTCTTAGAGGGAAACCTGTCAGGAGAAAATGGAGCTGGCCTCTAGGTTAGGCCAAAGCACACTGGCTCTTTCCTTAAAATCAAGCTATTGGAGGAAGGAAACTGAACTTACCAGCCTGGCCGCCCTACTGGGAGACTTTCCCATGCTCATAGAGCCTGCTTCCCCACTATTTTGTTGCCAAGGTGAGTTTACCTGCCTGCAGCTGCTATAACCCTGAACTGTGGTCCAGCTCAAAACATAGCTTCCTGCTGCAGCAAAGGCCAGAAGCCAAATCTCCCTCTCCAGAAGCTGGGTCCTAGCTCCTGATCAGCTCAGCATGAAGGCCAAGCAATTGAAACCAACTCTCGGAGATGTAATTATCCTCGAGCCCTTCCCATTCTTGGCTAGACCAGATGGGTAAAACTGCCATGGCCACATTATTTCTAGTGAGTCATCACCCTTCTTTGAGTTCATTCAAGGCATCTTCAGAAGGAGAACACTGGATAAGTCCTCAACCTTGGGTCTGAGTCCTAATCCTGTCACTCACCAGCTCTGAGACATTGGGCAAGTCAGCCCTCTTTTGGTTTGTTTGTTTCTTTTAGATTCCACATTTAAGTGAAATCATGTGGTATTTGTCTTTCTCTGACTTATTTGACTTAGCCTAACACCCTCTAGGTCCATCCATGTTGTTGCAAATGGCAAGATTTCATTCTTTTTTTGCTGAATAATATTTCGTTGTATATATGTACAATTTCTTCTTTATTCATTCACTTATTGATGAATACTTAGGTTTTTTAGCTATATCTTAGCTATTATAAATAATGCTGCAGTGAACTTAGGGGTGAATATATCTTTTCAAATTAGTGTTTTTGTTTTCTTCAGATAGAAACCCAGAAGTAGAATTGATGGATTATGTAGTAGTTCTACTTTTAATTTTTTGTGGAACCTTTATAGTGTTTTCCACAGTGGCTGTACCAATGCACAATCCCACATGTTACTCCTCCTTTGGAAGCCTCAGTTTTCTCATCTATAAAATGGAAATAATAGTCCTCACCCCCATCACACTGAGAATGGTGAAGATAAAAAATCTAATAAATGTGAAAGCCATATTTTAAGACTAACTGTTGTGTTGGCTTATGACTGTTTCTGTTCTCCTCATTTTGCAAATGGGCACCCAAAGACCCATTTTCTCCCATCCTCTTGCTTGAGGGGAGACCAGCCAGAGGTGGTTGGGACAGGGAAAAAAAGGGTCTATGATAAAGGCAGAATGCAACTGGCCTCAGGCTTTTAATCTCTCCTGTCCAGGGTGGCCTTGGCAAAAGAGGAAGTCAAATCTGGGACCAAGGAGTCCCAACCCATGTCTCCCTCTGACTTCCTGGACAAGCTTATGGGGCGGACATCTGGATATGATGCCAGGATTCGACCCAATTTTAAAGGTAAGAAGCATTTATCTTACAAAACTCTTCCATCCCCACTCCTCTTTGGAGACACACTGCTGAGCCAGTTCCTATTGTCTGCCCCAAAAATAAGAGGTTGGAAGTACAGGACTAGTTCTTATAGCTCAGAAGAAGCCTCCCCTCCTCATTGCCCACAAACCTGTGTAGCTGGCACTGCCCTCTCCCAGCAGTGCTCTGGCCTCAAGCTCAGAGAAGGTGTCCTGGAACCTGCTCCCAGCCTCCTGGAATATCCTGCCAATATAACTGTGCTTTGCTACCCGTAGGCGCACCTGTGAATGTGACCTGCAACATCTTCATCAACAGTTTTGGCTCCGTCACTGAGACTACCATGGTAAGGTCTCCCTGTTTCCCACTTCCATTCTAGGATGAATGGGAGAAGCCTTCCAAGGAGGAAATCTTTTCTCCCTCGGCTGTCCTCTCCCAGTTTCATGGTCATGGTTAAAGCCACAGTACATGTGAAGTGGGTCACTGGGAGGAAAGTTTCCCCCAGGCCAGGGTTTCAGCATAAAGGCAGACTAGCTTAAGCAGCGGACAGTCCAGCCTGAGGATAGCTTGGTGCAGAGTGCGGACTTTAGAATCAGAAAACCTGTGTTCAAATTTTGACTCCCCCATCAAATAGCTATGTGACTTTAGGCAGGTTATTTAAATCTCTCTTTGTCTCAGTTTCTTCATCTGTAAAGTGAGGGTCATAACAGCACCCTCCTCACAGAGTGAGTGTGATATTTAAATGAGATGATGCACATAAAGAAAGCACTTGGTAGAGTCTGACACATAGTATTTAATAAATGTCTTTTTCCTTTCCCATCTTTGCCATATTAACCCATCAAGTTCCTTCTCCAGTGGAAAATGCCCATTGCTCCCGAGATGCGCTCTCGGCATTTCTTCCTCATGGCCCTCCTGCCCATGTAGGCTTGTTGGGCCCCTGAAATAGCACTGTCTCTGATGGGCTTATCTCTACACCCTCCCAGGACTACCGGGTAAATGTCTTCTTGCGGCAGCAGTGGAATGACCCACGCCTGGCCTACCGAGAATATCCTGATGACTCGCTGGACCTCGATCCTTCCATGCTGGACTCTATCTGGAAACCAGACCTGTTCTTTGCCAATGAGAAAGGGGCCAACTTCCATGAGGTGACCACAGACAATAAGTTACTGCGTATCTTCAAGAATGGGAATGTGCTCTACAGCATCAGGTGCACCTGGTGGGCGACCCAGAGAGTTTAGGTTAAGGGGAAGAAGCAAGATGGAAGTTTAGGGGTTGGAGGAGGGTCCCCTGTGTTGTGCTGGGCCCAAACAAGCTGATCTCACATCTTTTTTTATTGTCCCTGCCAGGCTGACACTCATTTTGTCCTGCCCAATGGACCTCAAGAACTTCCCCATGGACATCCAGACCTGCACAATGCAGCTGGAGAGCTGTAAGTATTCTTAGAGAGTCATGGAGCAAGGCCTGGGATCCTAGCTATTAACCCATCTCGTGATATTTGAGATAGGAAGATGGCATCCCAGAGTGAGAAAAAAACTTTGTCAAGAATATGTCAGTTATTGACACAGATGAGACTAAGAGCCAGGGCTCGCTAACACCCAACCCGTGTGCTTTTCCCTCCCCATACTATTTGCTGTCCTGGCTATTCTATAGGGCTGGTGAATGGAAGGCCCTAGCCTTACATACAAATGTGCTTGTGCTGCTTATAGGCCCTGATGGTAGCTTTCAATCTGAGGGAAACTTCATCTGACCAAAGATATGTTCTTCTCACAGTGCCTGAAATAATTCCACCTCAACTCCTTCCTCAGTTAAGACATCCAAGATGCCTATAATGATGTCAGAGTTGGCAGGGATGAGGTATTTTTTGAACCCTGATTCCTCATGAATACAGATAACTTTTGTAGAGAGGTAGGCAGTTCTAGGCATGGGACAGTGCCCAGAGTATCAAGGCCAGCGAAGGGCTAATCTATGGCAGAGATGCTAGTCTGTAGGTGCTGCCCCAAGTGCAGAGAAGCTAAAGGGCAACAAGACTAAGCTGTCGCTGGTATTCACTCCTTTGCCATCTTCTGGGTGAGGTGAGACTGTGAGATCAGGAGACATTCACTCAGTCCTCAGAGAGGAAGGCTCATTAGGCTATTTCCAGCATATAATAATTTTGAATGCTATAATGTGTCCTATGTGGTCAGCTCTTTAGACTTCATAAATCATTTTCACGTCCAGGTTCCCATTATCCTCTCACAACTCTAAAAAGTAGGTGGAGCATTTTATGAAAGGGAAATTAACTTGCCCAAAGTCACACAGCTACCCAGGGCCAAGGCCTTGTTCTGGACACCTATGAGTCCTACTGTTTCTGCTCCTATTTCTACCTGACATGTATGAATATGGTCATATATATGGCAGGAACCTTCACAAACTGCTAGCTCTCTGTGAACAACTTGGAATGTTCTGATGTTAGCTCTCAATTTGCCCCAGTTCAGGGCCCTGGCTAAAAGTCTGTGGTGTGCATATTGTCCCATGCATGACTGGAAGGGTATAAATAGCTCTCTCCTCCCTGGGGTGAGGTAGCAGAAGCCCTGGCTCTGAAGCTGCCTTGGCTTGAGACATGTGGTTAGTACACATGCTTACTCCCTTGGGTTTGAGATGTGGCAGGAGGTTCCCAGCTGGGTTCCTTGACATTTTTCCAACCTTTTTGACCTACTTTCTAGGTCTGCCAGAATATCTCTTTGGGTCTTTCTAAAGCTTGAGAACTAGGTAAGGAAATAGTCTAGAATCTTTCCGATTTACCCACTTAGTATAGGCCTGTGAGACAGTTGGCCAAGTACCCTATTCAGAAAGGTTTCCCCTTCTAAGATGAGCATGTAGCTCCTAAAACCCAAGCCTTACTCCTCATCTAGTCTTTCCTGCCAGTTCTAACCATCTCCCTACCCCCACCCAACACCCACACTCTGCAGCTTTCTGCCATCTCTGTTATTTCAGTTGGCTACACCATGAATGACCTCATGTTTGAGTGGCTGGAAGATGCTCCTGCTGTCCAGGTGGCTGAGGGGCTAACTTTGCCCCAGTTTATCTTGCGAGATGAGAAGGATCTAGGCTATTGTACCAAGCACTACAACACAGGTAAAAACCAGGATCTTTACTGCCTTGGACTCACAGGAGAGTCTCCAAATGGGAGGGAAGGGGGCAAGATGGCCAGCCTCTATGTAAGGTCCAAGCTGTGCCAGATGTTGTACTAAGTGCCTTACATGTCTTATCTCATTATGGTAAGGGTTATCAGTCTCATTTTTCAGAAAAAGAAAAGTGAGTTTCTAAGAAGTTAAATCAAAGCCCGTGTTCTTATCCCTGTCACACACTGCAGAACAAATGGGCCTGTGCCAGTGAGCGGCAGGAGTGTTCCACCTGTATTGGATCCGGCTTTGGGGGGAAGGTATGGATTCTGCATCTGGGAGTAGTCAATGGCTACACTGAACCAGGAGGGAATAGGCCTTTTGCACTGGCCAGCTTCTTGTCCACATCTACTGTTGCCACAACAGCCCAATTCTCTTGAACTGGCTTGTTTCCCCAGGTGTCAAACATAGGCCAAGAAGTACAGAGGGGCTGCTTGAGCATCCACCCCCTGCTGCTTCCTCATTTCCCCCTCCCCAGAAATTTGGCTGCAAAGAGGCTACAGGATGAAGGGGGGAGAGTGTGGGTACCTCCTGTGGTATGTGGACATGCTTTGGGTGTCACCCTATGAATTTGTTTGTGTCTGTGGGGGTGGGAAAAGTGGGGAGAGGAACAGGCTATTGAATTTCAAAAATGCTGGTGGGACTAGAAATTGGTGTAACCCTTATTAGGGAA
Source organism: Rousettus aegyptiacus (assembly GCF_014176215.1). Classification (NCBI taxonomy): domain Eukaryota; kingdom Metazoa; phylum Chordata; class Mammalia; order Chiroptera; family Pteropodidae; genus Rousettus; species Rousettus aegyptiacus. The sequence goes on along the minus strand of NW_023416312.1, from coordinate 59,851,973 downwards.
AAAACTCTTGGCAATTCATATATAGGTCAGAGGTTTCTAAACTTTGATGTGTGTTATATTCCCCTGAGGAGCCTGTTAAAATGTTGATCCCTGGGTTTTACCTCTCTGAGATTCTGATCTGTATTTGAACAACCATCCTGAGAATTCTGATGCAGGTGGTCCAGGGGGCACCATTTGAGACACTTTAATCTAGAAGCTAAAATATTTTCCCTCCCTGTTGATTCAGTATTTTTTATTCTTTGAAATTTATTATAAGGAAATATCCTAAAATAACATATTGACTTTAGACCCCAAGAAGGTCCCTGGTCACTGTTTGTACTAACAAAAACTTGGAATTGTTCCAAATATCTACCAACAGGGCAGAGATTAAGTAATTTACACAGTGCATCTGCTTGGTGAGGTATTACCCAGACTTCTAAAAGGACACTTGCAAGCTTATATCAACATGGGAAAATACAAGTGTAAAAGGTTTAGATTCAAAGTTGTGTATACAGATGATTATATTGTGGTAAAAGAAACAAATCAAAATGCATAGCTAAAAATCCTAAACTGAAATAGTACAAAATGTTTCTAAAGTAGTGTGATATATTGGACAAGAGAAAGAATTTTGGTGTCAGAGCTGAGCTTGAATTCTCGCTCCACCATTTACTAGTTGGGTATCCTTGAGAAACATAATTTGATCTCTTCCGGCCTCAGTATCCCTATCTGTAAAGCGGAAAATAATAATTTTAACTGCCTTAAAGAGTTGTTATGGGATTTAAATGTGATTAAACTATATAAAGTCAAGTCACTTAGTAGGTGTTTGGTAAATGTTAGCCTGTGAATATTATTATTCCTTCTCTACTGCTCACTTTTTTCTCTACTAAACAAATATGAATTTTATCATGAAAACAAAACTGCTGTTACCAAAAAAAGAAAAAGAAAAGAAAGGAAGGAAGGAAAGAATGAAAATATGAATACATAGCAAAGACATGTCATGGCAAGAAGCCTGGGATGAGGTGAGGTGGGATGGACTCAGGGAACAGTAGATCACAGTGTCACACCCTGTCATGTCAAAGCCATAATCAGTCATTGATGAACTCACTAGCCTTGAGGAATCAGACAGGCTTGATAACAGCAAGCCTAGGACAGAATAAAATAACAGTATACACTTCCTATGCTTTTTGATTTGGTTATCCTGAGCCTCTACTTCTAGTAGAAGCTCTGAGCCAGGGTTTTTTTTTTAGCTTTGGAGTATGGGAAGCATTGCACACTAAAGTAAAAATGGGTGTCAGAGGAGGCAGAGCATTGGTACATGTGCCTGGAACCAATGCACTTTTTGTTAGTGGACTAGAATGCTGCTGCCTGATGCTCTATGGGAATCTGCTGGCCACTGTCCAAGCTGGTCTCTGTTGGACATTGTTTCCAAGTGTTTGCTATCTGACTGCTCTCACTTGGTTAAGACACAGGAAGTGTTTATTTCAGTGAATCATTGTTTCTAGAGAGCTTCTGGGGTACCAGCAAGCTCAAGCAAGGCTGCTGAGATTTGAGCAGTCTAAGCTTATTGCTTTGTTAATAATGATCACAGTACCATCTATCTATGTGCCCAATACCTCAAATACATTATGTCATTTAATTCCCACAATAATACAGCGATGGAGTTGATATTTATTACTCTGTTTTACAGGTAAGGAAACTGAAACTCAAAAAGCTTAGGTGTTTTCATGGACATGGACAATGAACTAGTGGTTACAGGCAGGGGGTGGGGGTGTGCAGTGTGGAGGGGAGGGGGAAGAAGGGAAAAAAATTTTAAATGTTAAAAATTAAAAAAAGAATTAATTTAAAAAACTTAGGTGTTTTGCCTGGGGTTACATAGCTAGTCAATGGAAGAGTTCAGGTTTCAAACCCAGACAATTTGACTCTGGAGCCCTCCTGCTTATAATCCTCTTGCGGTGCTGTCATGTGGAAGGTCTTCTGCTGGAAACTAAAGTGCTGTGAACAGGAGGTCAAGTCCTTGATGGTGTCTCTGAGAGCTTCCTCAAAACATACATTTGGCATTCCCTGGGGCCATTTTGAAAGGTTCGTTTATTGGCTCAGCTGAGGTACCCAGAGGCTGGCCCTCAGAAATAAGGCTGCCTTAGCCCTACTTCTCGGGATCAGCTGCAAGCTGGGGACCTGGGGCCTCATACCTCACTTCTCTCCTTGCAGGAAAATTCACCTGCATCGAGGTAAAGTTTCACCTGGAACGGCAGATGGGCTACTATCTGATTCAGATGTATATCCCCAGCCTACTCATCGTCATCCTGTCCTGGGTTTCCTTCTGGATCAACATGGATGCTGCCCCTGCCCGTGTGGGCCTAGGCATCACCACTGTGCTTACTATGACCACTCAGAGCTCTGGCTCCCGGGCCTCTTTGCCTAAGGTGAAGAGACATGCTGGAGAATTTGCTTGCCGTAGAGCTCCCCATTTCCCATCTATCCCTTGTTCCTTCCTGTTCGCTATTTTCTTTGGATATAAGGTAGAGAAGAGCCATTGAGCAAGAACAAGTGGCCTGCATGCTCTTCTCCCACAACATATTGCTAACAGTGTGGAAGCTGGGGTTGCAGATGCTGTCTAGCTAGGGAATTGGTAGAGATAGTGTCTGACTTACTTTGACTTTCACCAGGAAATACTAGCATGTACAAGATCAAAAGACTCTTAGTGAGTAGAAAGTCCCCTTCCCTCTTGGTACAGTTGAAGACAATACAATCCAGAGAGACAGAATGACCTCAAGGTCATGGCCCACAAGAAACAAAGAAATACAAAGATGTTAAACCTACACCTGTCTCTTACTATGTCAGAAATTAGATACTATTACAAAGAGCTCTAGAGAAAATATCTGTTCTTTTGGGATGAGAAAATATTAAGATAGCAGAAAATCAAGGAGCAAGTCTATTCACTAATTTCATAAATAAATATTCTATGCAATAGTACATAGAATATTTACTACTAGGCACTATACTTTGGAGAAATCATGGGAAGCAAGTGCCTGGATTTTCTGAGAGCCTTGCTGGCTATAAAGCTTTTGAGGTGAACTCTAAATTCCCTACATGAAGAGACAAGGCAGGGAAAACCTGGCCCAGTCCCATCAGCACAGATCTCTCTGCATAATCAAAACAGCACCAGACTCCAGAAGATCAGAGTCCCCTGACTTTAATTTCTGTTTGCTTGATCTTATAGTGAACATATTCCTTCTTGCTCTGATTTGATGGGAACTAGGCCCTGTGATCTCTATTCTCCCAGAGTTTATTCCTAAAAAGACATTTACTGGGGACTTAAAAAGGGAGTAATCTGGACATCCATGGTGAATTTATCAATTTGCTATATGAGGGTGAATAGTGGTTAAGGGAAGGGGATTAGACTCAGGCAGATTTTGAGTTAAATCTCAGCCTCATCATTTATGAATGGTGACTTTAGGTAAATTTCTTAACCTCTCAATCTCCTCCTGTAACATGGGAATAAGAATATTAACTCTTCCATAGGGTGATTGCAAGAAATAAATAAAACAATGTATTAACACAGAACAGTGTTTGGCATATAATAACCACTCAATAAATACTAGCTATTTTTATAATTATTAGGTATCAAAAGAGAAAGAACTGAATGGGGGATCTAGGGCTAAAGCAGCTGGTGGTGATTCCAATTATTTTTGAGATGCCAGGAAAACTTTGAGGTAGTCTAATGCTTCTATAGATAAATGGTGACAAATTTCAAATTAGGATCAAGTGTCCTAGGGGTAATTGTCAGATGTCTTTCCCTATAAATGTGTTTCCTAAAGGAACAGAGGTATTGAGAAGGGGCTGTGATGGCCGTGTTGTAGTAGTATAAAGACCAGAGGCAGAAAATTAGTTCAAACTTAAGAACCCTTTTTAAATTTATTGCTATTGCCACAAAAGAAGATTCTTCTCTAACTCAGGGAGGTATTGCAATTTATGCCTTATTTTTTGCCAAGAGCACTTCCTTTTCTAGTCCCCTCCTGTGAGTAAGCACAATCAGTTTGCTCCCAGGAATCACTTAGTTTCCTCATTTGGAAAAAAAATGGACTTCATTGGAGGATTTGGTTTTGTTTTGCAGCATTTGGTGCCTTCTCATCAGATTTTGATGACCTTTTTATGGCCTCATTGGCCAGTAAGCAAAATTTGTAGGCATGCACCCCAAACTAAATAGTTTCATTGACCAGCCCCATAGAGCAAGGGACTGAATAAGTCAAGGAGCTTCTGCTCACTCTTGGACTTGTGTAACATTAGATTTGGTGGGACGCCCAAGGGAAGAGGTGGGGCCAGGTTAGGATCTTCTGAAAACTACACTAATCCCACCTCCACTATAACTCTAGTGTCCAGGATGAAAGAAACAAAGGCTCACTTTGTAAGAGAACTCAGCTAGGATAGCCATTCTTTATTCTCCCAGGAAATTACTCCTTTGCCACAATGAGACTCCCAAAGGCACTGATCACTGTCTCTTTGGCAGGCTCTTGAGCTATACAACTGCAGGTAGCTCAATGCAGAATGGAAGAGCTAAATGGAAGTTTCTACCAGAGGCTCTCGAGATCCTGTCATCTAAATGGTCCATAGTTCTTGGAATAGGTAGTAGTGAGGAGGGCAAAAAGAGCAAACAGAAGCCAGCAGAAACAAATACATTGCTAAACCATCTATCCACCCATTCATTCATTCATCCATCCACCCATTTATTCATCCAAAAAATATTTACTGTTTTACTATTACTACTGCCAGGCACTCAGCTAGGCACTGGGGGTTGAACAGTGGACACAATAGAAATAGTCCCTGACATCAAAGAGCTCAGTTGTCTTTGATGGATGCTAAGAAAGTGTAGGTAACCTGGGCACATATAGCAGACAACCAATTTATACTAGGACGATTAGGGAAGGCTTCCCCAAGGATATGGCACCCGAAGTGAATATTTAAGTAAAAGTTATTGAGGTAAAAGAGAGAGATAGAGATTGTCTCCTTGGGAGACCATTGAAATAGTTCACTGTGGCAGGGTCATAGACTGCAAGGCATGAGGCGAGGCTGAAGCAGTAGGCAGGTGCTACTAAGGTGTCATGCTAAGGGAAGATAGACTATATCATAAGGGTAATAAAAAGCCAAAGAAGGGTCGGTAGCAGGGAAGTGATATGATTAAATTTATAATTTGAAAACAAAACTCTGGCTGCTGTTTGGAAAACACGTTGAAGGTGGCAAGCATAGATGCAGAGAGCCCATTTAGGAAACTGTTGCAGTCCTTCAGATGAGCTAGGACAGTTAATGGATGGATTCTGGAGATATTTAAGAAGTATTATTGACACACTCATCATTAACAACAGGGCTGCTTAAAGTGCCCTTTCCTTTTGATGGTCCAAAGCCCTTACGAACCTCCCTTGTCATTACCTCATTGTCAATCTTTATAACAGTTACCCGACATCCCTTGGGGCACAGTGGGACTGGGAGATGGTGAATGAAATAGGATGCCCTCTTTGTAGTAGACAGCAAAGTGGAAACATGAAAGGAGGCTTAATCGGGGTTGCCCAGTAAACCACCACCACCACCCACCTCAGTGGAGTTGCCCTAAAAGAAATAGAGCAGGATTTCTCAACCTTAGCACTGTTGCCATTTTAGGCAAGGTAATTTCTTGTTGTTTGTGTGTGATGGTGGGGAGGGGGGATTCCTGTGAATTGTAGGATGTTTAGCATTGTCCCTGGCCTTTACCTACCAGATGTCAGTAGCCACCACTACCCCCCAAATTGTGCAAAAATGTCTCCAAATATTGCAAAATGCCCTTGGTGGGGGGTCATCCCAGCTTAAGAATCACGGAGGTGGAAGGTTTATCCTGTGAGACCTGCTCCTTACCTGGAGTCTACAGTACCTTCACTGTTGAACATAGTAGAAGCTGGTTGGTGAAAGAGGTTGTCTGTCATCAACTCTGCTCCTGCTAAGAAGCCCCCTAGGCTGAGCTCAGCAGCTCCAACTATGTAGGGAGCCAATCTAGTTGAGGAGGTGAAAGGACGTTATAAACCTGAGTTCTGAACCCTCTCTTGGCCCCACCCTGCCACAACCCTGTTCCAGAAGAGGTGAGTGTTCAATCTGCACAAAAGAAATGAGAGAGAAAAACACTTAAGGGCTGCCGAGGCAAGTAATGAGAGGAGAGCACTAAGGACTGGATGAGTGATGCCAATGGTGCCTTGAAATCAGAGAAGTTTCCAGATCCGGGGGCGAGGAGGGGGCAGCACTCCCTTGGGATCCTTGCCCTGTTCTGCTCTCCAGTGTGAGAGATGAGGCCCCACCTAACCACTGAGCTCCACTCCTCAGCAGGGCCTCTCACAAAGAACAGCAGGAACAAAACAAAGGGTCAAGGGAAGAATAGGGATGGAGGAGGGAAAGGAAGGAACTCTTAGTCTGAAATTGAAACTGCAGCCTGAGTAAATGGCAGCACCACTGAATTGAAAGCCCAGACCCCACACCCCAAGATTACACCTTTGCACTGGGTAATCATGACTAAGACTTTTCCTCTCTAGGCTATAAGTGTCCTTACATATCTCACATGGGAGTAATGAACCTGCCCAATTAGCACCGTGACTGTAAGGACCCTAGGAGATAACAGAGAACCAACAAATGCAGCATTCATGTTCGTTGCTGTTATTGAAAGAAAAGAACCAGAAGATAAGAATGAAAAGAATAAGAAGAAGTAGAATCATAATCAGAAGTACAAAAAGGAGAAAGAAAGGCAAAGAAGTGTAGGGAGGAAAAGCAGATGGAAGTGGAGGATGGAGAGTGCAGAGAGGTAAAGGATGATGCACAGCCTAATCTCTTTGACATGGGCCCTCAGACAATGGGACATTATGGAAAGCATCTTCAGGATAAAACTGAAGAAAAACAAGCGTTGATATGGGCTGGCAATCTACCGGACAGGTCATGGACCAAGGACTCTAAGAAGGTTGACTACTCTGTTCGTGGATGTTGCAGGTGTCTTATGTGAAGGCAATCGACATCTGGATGGCTGTGTGTCTGCTCTTCGTGTTTGCTGCCCTTCTTGAGTATGCTGCTGTCAATTTTGTCTCCCGTCAGCATAAGGAATTCATAAGACTTCAAAGAAGACAGAGGCGCCAACGCATGGTTTGTATAACTAGGGGGGGGGGCACTTCCTTTCTCCCCAGGACGCCTTCCTTTCTACTACTCTCCCACGAATCAAGACCCAACTTAGGGCTGCAAGGTCTAGATAGGCAACCAGGAACCCTGGATTCTAGCCCCGGGCTGGTTGCAGATAAGCTAAGTACTTTAACTCCTTTGATTCCATTTATCTGTACAAAAGGATATCAGTCCCTGTAGAGCAGTAAAGTAGAATCATTTTTGAGCATGGGAACAGTGCCTGGCACATAATAAGCACTGAAAAAAAAGTGTTAGCCACTATTAGAACCTTATCAAGTTAGTCAATATGAAATTGCTTTCAGAATTAGTAATGGTCGCTCCTACCCAGGAGAAAGGTACCCCAAGTTGCCATTTACTGATTGGTGGTTAAGAATTCAAGGGTCAGACATTGGTGCTTTTCTAGGGGAGCATTATAAAAGGGTCCCCATAGCTAAGCTGGAATTGAAAAACTGCCACTTGCCTCTTCTGGCTGTTGGAGTTCTTCACCTTGATCTTCATTGGACACATCAGAATTGTTGGGTATAAGTTGTTGCTCTCTCCCTCACTTTTTTTTGTTAACCCCATTTCTTCTACAGTAGAGTGATCACCTCGGGAAATTGGGTAGTGATCTGGTCGTCATGACAACCGAAGCAGTTTACTCCATTGCCCAGGCAATAGGTGCTAGGTATGTTGTCATGGCAACAGAGGTGCCTGGCCCACTCTCACAGAAGCAAGTGCCCAATTATGAACAAAACCGAAAGCCTTTGCTGAGCTACATACTAGTCGCTTAATCATCAGACAAAGAGCTCTGGTCTGTCTTAAGCTCTGACTCCTTGTTTTCTGCTTAATCTGGAGGTCCTAATGCCAAAGGAGCAAAAGCATATGACCTCTGAGGCAGGAGGAGGGGGAGAAAACAATGATATGAGCTCCCATTCAGGGCCACTCTAGCACTAAGGCTCTTCTCTCCTCCTAACGACCCCACATCCCACCTCGGATGCTCCTGGGGTACCCCTACCATATGTCCTCACTAAAAATATCTCACAAACTACCTCTGAGATTTCATACCCCTTGCTAAGGCCCCTTTCTGCTGAGCGCAGGGCTCCTAGTTTCATTTAGCAGTTTCTAGAAATTTATGAATTTTAAGAGTTTATTTGAACCATCCTACGACATAGGCCAGGAATCAAGATCTCAAATGCTTTGCATAGTAACAGTTACGCCATTTCTTTTGTGCACTTGAAATTAAGGAGGGAACACAAGAAAGATTACATGGAGGTGGGGGAAAGCAAGGTAAAGATTGGATTATAGTCCAGTTAACAAGGTTAGGTGTTCTCTCAAAGATGGTTATGGCTTATTTTAAAGGTGTATTAACCTAGATGCACAGAAACAATGGACAGGGCTTACTTAAGGCAAAGATAAGACTTTTACTGAAGTAGTATGTCTGGGGCATGACTACCTACCATGACCTACCCAGTTAGAATTTATGGTCAGATCACCCTGTGAGGTTACTTTCCATAGTACCCCTTTTTTTCATTCACGGATCCCCCTTTCGGTCATAAATCGATCCAAAGGATGCATTGATGACCAACTTTCTGTTCAGATAGTGTGGTCTTACAGCACTAGAAAGGCTCATTCTTAAGAAGACTCAGTATTGTCATTGTCTTGTTAACCATTGGAGATAAGGCAATACCATAATCATGGGACCCGAATTGAGGTTGAATTTTTCCCAAAAATGGAAGGGCAGATAAATGGAAGGCAGTCATATCTTAGGGCCTTCATTGAGAAAAAAACTCTGGATCATTTTCATCCGATGAACTATCATAATGCAAGTTTTGCCTTCTATCTCATTTATGTATTTGGCATCTAGTATAACATTTACATAAGCCATAAAAAGAATATTAACAGTTATCTAATACATGTTTAAGTAATCATAAACAGTTGGACTATAAAGAAAAAAAACGAAAAACAAGTATAACTATTATTATGGCTAATATCATTAGCAAACAGGTAAAAACCATCAAACATGGATTCTGAGTTCAATATCAATCCACAGAAAAGTTTTTAATAATTTTATTTTTCAATTACAGTTGGCATACAATATTATATTAGTTTCAGGTGTACAACATAGTGATTAGACATTTATACTAGACTTACGAAGTGATCACCCCAATAAATCTAGTCTCCATCTGACACCATAGAAATGTATCAATTCTTGTCCAACTTTAATCCTTTAGTTGGGCCCTGGGAAGCACACCCTCTACTGGAATGATCCATAACTGCATCTCCCTGAGTGGGACCCATTCTTCAAAGAACCTGTAAGCCTTTATCGCTGAGGGCTAGAAAAAATATACAGACTTGACAGAAAGGCATAAGGATGTACCCTTTTCTAAGCTAATTGCCCTTACCCCACCTTTAGCTATGCCAAGCCTGCCTGTAGTTGGGCCTAATTTTTATAGGAGTTTTGATCTTTATGCCTTCTCAATGCCTATCTTGGAAAAGAAGAGCAGGCTGCCAACCAGTTCCAGAGTCCTTTTGCCAGCTAAATTGCCTGTGTGGGTGTCCCAACAACAGAAGACTGCTGCAGTTACTATAGAGCTACTTCAGGTTAACACTCATCCTACCACCTCCCTTGCACCTCTCTGACCCCAGCTGCCCACGACCTATCTCTTCCTGGTATATATAGATTGATCCTGATCTCATAATGGAGTTGGTCCTCAATTATGTGCTCAATTATGACAAAGTTCTAACAGCGGCCTGGACCCTGCCTAGGCTCCTGGACCCTGCCTGAAAGAGGGCTGGGCTTATTATTAATGCAAATAAAACCTGAAAATCAAAACCTATGCCACTAGTCTACATCCCTTTTCGAGTTTCCTAAAGCCATTGCCCTCCCAGTAGAGTGGTAGTGGGGTGGAGATCCTGGAGGTCACTAAGCAAGCTGGAGAAGCTTATGTAGAGTTAATCCATTTCTAGAACCTCTATCTGGGCCCTACTGTTCCAGCTAGAGAATCAACAGTCTTTAGTCTGAGAGGAGCCATTTTATCAATCAAATACTTTGATAAATGGGAGAAATTTCAGAATACTGCCAAGTCCTCTCACAGGCTTAGTCCCAAAATGCTGCCTGTCTCTCTCTCTTTCTCCCAGCAGCCCCTCAGTCTCTTCACTTCAATACCTATCACTCAATACCTATCTCTCTATCCCATCTCAACACCTCACCTCCCACACTGTGCATTCCCTCCCCAGCTTGGTTTTGGAATATCGTCCCTCTCTACCTCCCCAGCCCTCCATTCTTAGAGATAGCTGCAACAAAAATGTTCTATTTCGAAAGTCATGGAAACCACAATGTGGTGTTTAAGTCCCTATTGTCCCTCCCTAACACACACACACACACACACACACACACACACACTTCAGAATTGGGCCTAAATAGATAATACCCAAATCCAGGACCCCTACCCTTGGATTTCAGGCCACTCATCTTCATTCTCCCAACTACAAATGGTACAATACATTATTCAAAAAGCTAAGAATGGCTTACTCTATCAGCCATATTTTCTCTCTTGTGTGAGAAAAATTTTCAGCCTGGCAAGTATTTCCAAATAATTCTCTTTAGACTTACTGTGATTGGAGAAAAGGGAAAATAATTAGATCTATAGAAACAGAAACAGCAGTCAGATTCAACTTTTTCTTTTAAAGCTTTTTGCAAACATTATTCCGTGCTCGTATCCTCTAGCTGGGAGCAGAACGGGGTGTGGAGGGGATCCAGATGAGCAGTGGAGAGCAGGGGATCTGAGGAACCCTGAACTAGAAAGTGAAAAATAAAATCATCTTATTTAACCTTCCCCACCCCCATTTTTCAATTACTTAGGAGATATTTTGTTTGCTTCTGGTCCTTCATCTCTAAAATGGGTCCCACACAATCTCTCAGGTAGGAATACTGTGGAAATTAACTCAAGTATACAGGTGAGGTGAGCAAAGGCCTTTGGTGACTGAGATTATATAAATAACTTTGAGCAGAGAGCTAAGGCTTGCCCCATTATAACTCTGGGTCAAAGCACAGACATGGTAATGAATTGCCTCTGACCTACATACATACAGCTCTCTCCACAGAGACTGGCAAAATCAAGGATTAGATAGCAAAGCTCTCCGGTGAGCAGACTTAAAAGAGATTTTTCCCTATGCCAAATATGCCACTCTTTCTAGATGCTGAAGGGCATCAGAACATTGTGCAGGTATGGGGCAAGGAGTAATTGTGTTTTTTTTTTCTGCCAAGCCCTTCGTAACTGAGTACATTCTCTTCTGAGTAGACTCTTCGGTTTGAGACCTTGAGAGGGTGCTGGCTTCATGCGAACAAAGCCATTCCCTGTCTTATAATATGAAGCATGTGACTTATCAAACCATTCATTCATTCAACTGCTAACTACTGGGCACATACTAGATGGCAGAGACTGTATTAGGCACTGGAGATACGGTAGTGAACAAGACTTTCCCAAGTTTTACTATGAGTCCACAGGAAGCAGAGAAAGAGATGGGATCTGTTGGTGAATCTCTGGCCTGAGCTTGCCTGCCCCTGATGCCCAGTGACAGGCTAGCCCTTCTAGTGATGCAATATCAAGGGTCATTGGGACCCACCAGACAAACATCTCATCTATGAAGCCACTTTTCAATGTGTTACTACAGCTGCAGAGGTCCCGTTATAAGGAATCTATGATGTCCTTCTAACTGCACGACATGTGTAAAATCTACTTTATCCACAGTTTATGTAAATCCATGTCACACCCATTTGATATGCATATACTTATTCTGTTTTAGCACTGAAAGTTCTCAATCGCAAGAAGCCCTCAGTCCTGGGCAAACCAAGAAGGTAGCTGGCACCATCCCACGAGAGGGCATTTCACTTCCGGTGGCTTCTTAGATAGCTGAAGCTTTTACTCCTATAAACATTAATACTTTACAAAATTGTAATTAATTTTGAATAAAGTATTTCTAGGTTCTGATGTATACTTACCTGTCTTCTGTTTAATTTCTAAGCTATGAACTATCACTGATGGCAGTGCATCCTTTAGAAGTAGACAAAATTAGGTATATTTGGGTTGTATATAAACTAAGACTAAATAGGCTCTGAGTGGGAGCCCGAAGGGCTCTTATATGAGTAAAGCCCCCTCTATTGATAACTCAGGGGCTTTGGTTCTCTCTCTCAATATCTCTCTCTCTCATATATCTATCTCTTTATCTCTATTTTTATCACTATCTCCATCTCCATCTCTATCTTTATCTTTCTGTCATTATTTCTTGGCTCACAGCTTTATTATAGCTACTTAAAGTTGTCAGCTGACATTGAATAAATGAACGTTGTGTAGTCTGCTACGTCGCTTAGTACTTATATAAAATTTATTTCTTCAGTGTTAATGTGTTCATCACAATTCACGTATTTTAGATGAAGGAAATGTGTATAACACATTTATACACATGTTACCCTAAATGTACTAATCCTTATGTCAAAATCTGCTGGTTTGCAAAGAAGCATATGTGTCTGCAATAGAGTAATCAACTGTATCCTCATTTGGATAACCCACTAGATTATTTAAAACTTTTCAAATTTTTAGCTTTGAGCTGAGATAAACCATTTTTAAAAGGATACTGTATACAAGGAGAATTAATTCCGCAGCTCTTAAAAGTCATTAAAGTCAAGTTCACCAAGTCTAAAATTCTCAGCTGTGCTTTCTAAAGGTTTCATTGTTCTGTTGATTCTGTTTATTATCAGTCAGAGATAACTTGACATTGAGGCATTCCTCCCTCAATGAGTCAACACTTCACTGGGTTTTAGATGGCTCTAAATGACGTTATGCATTCTAAAAAGGCAGCTAGGGGCTTATCTGCAAGTGGAATCACAACATATACCATGTGTATCATGTATAACTTCTTAGCATACATGTATCTCATGAGTAGTTTTGTGGCTATAAAAAAGCATGCAATGGGCCTGAGTACCCAGACACTTAATCTGCATAACCTCACCTATGGGATATTTGTGTATGGCCTGGTCTCTATCTCTCTGCCATAGAGGTGTGACCTCAAGTTTTGCTTTTTCTTCCTTGTAATTCTAGGAAGAAGATATCATCCAAGAAAGTCGCTTTTATTTCCGTGGTTATGGCCTGGGTCACTGCCTGCAGGCAAGGGATGGAGGTCCAAAGGAAGGTTCTGACATTTATAGCACCCAGCTTCCAGCCCCTCCTCTAAGGGAGGGAGAAACCATGCGGAAACTCTATGTGGACCGAGCCAAGAGGATTGACACCATCTCCCGGGCTGTCTTTCCTTTCACTTTCCTCATCTTCAACATCTTCTACTGGGTTGTCTATAAAGTGCTACAGTCAGAAGATATACACTAGGCACTGTGAATAGTGTGCAGTCTAGAGAGCTCAGCTGTTGGCTTCCTGCTTCCTCCTGGGTGGGCTTTCTCCCTCGATTAGATTCCATCAGGAGCTTAGACGGTTCCTTCCTGATCTCCCACTCACAACTTCATCAGCCAATCCCAAAACTCTGTGAGTTTACCCTGCATAATGCCAATGGTGGATGTACTTAGAAAGATGGTTTGTCTACCTTAATCCAGAATTTCTCCATGCTATCCCATTTCTCGAGAGAGCAAGTTTTGTCCATGTCCCTGGGGCCAGGATGACCTTCTTCCCTTGCTGGAGCCTCTCTGTTTTCCATTTTTCCAATGGAGAATATTCAAACCACTGCTACTAGGTTTTGGCATTTGTCATCTTAATCTGCACCACTCTTTGCCCTGCCACCTCCCACTCAGAGCCTGGCCTTTACTGTGCCCTCTGTCCCTCCTACCACAGGCTCAAATAAGGAGTCTTTCCATCCATGGACGCTGCCCTGTGTGACCCAGTTAGGTTTCCTTCACTACGAAAGGAAAACAAGGAGACAAGTTCTCCACCGCTCAGCAAGATTTAGACAGCAACAGGCTGCACTGAGGTAAGGTATTTCTATATGACCCAACAGAGAGGTTTTCAAGTCTCCTAAGATGCTCAACACTGTCAGAATAGGATCAGGAATTTTGTACTCAGAAATACCACCCTTCCAGATCCACTTGAACTTCCTTGTCTCAGAAATATTTGTTTTATTCTCTAACTAACTAGCATGGTGACAGGGCATGTTCGGCTGCTGGAGAGTGTAAAAAGAAAAAAAAAAGCTTATTCTTTGAGAAACTTACTCTATTATGCTAGAAAATTTTCAAGAAAAGTGAAATCCATGGTAATAAGACCCAGGAGTAGAATACAGAAACTACCCTCGCAAAGTCTTTTGTTGGCTGGGGTTTCCTTTTTAACTTCTTTTTCTCCAAAGCTTATTTACCAGGACACCTCATTTCCAACTTGTTCTTTCACTTCCTTTTAGTGAGAAAATAATAGTGCCATGCAACCTGGGAGGAACTATGCAAATAGAGGATTCCTATCCTGGATAAACATTGACTTAGCCCATCTTCAGGGTAATAATTAAAAGTTAGACAGTCATAAGTTGGAATTATTTCTTAACCCTTCTCTAGCTTCCCTTCTCCTTCAACAGTGAAGAAGGGTAGCAGTCAATTGAAGCTACCAGAAATGTCATAATAGAGAGGGTTGTGGAAGAGTCTATTTCAGACCTGACATACTACTGGGACATGCAGAAGGATGAGCCTGGTATACTGTCCTTTGAAATGATCCAACTGTGAGAAACTGAAAAAGGGAAGATTAAAGAACAGGGCTAATAGCTGGAAGATAGAGGTGATCAAATGATTAAAGATCTTGACCTTTTTCCTGGACCAAGAATAAATAATTATGTGAGTCCAATGTCTCTCTCTCTCTCTTTCCATCTCTTTCTGTCTTCTGTCTTTATCCATCTCTCTATGTCTCTCTGTCTCTCTCTATCTCTGTCTCTCTGTCTCTGTCTCTCTCTCTGTCTCTCTCTCTCTCTGAATTCTCTCCCCTTTGCTCCCTCTCTTCATCCTTCCCTCTCTTTCTCCCTTCCTCAAAATGGTGTTCCAAATTGAAAGTCAATAAATCCAGTGACAAAAACAAATCAAGCCAAGAGCTCCCTTTCTCCCCACCCCCCCCCACCGCTTTTCCTAGTGATCTTGTCTGTTCTTTCCTGTTCACTGAGATACTCCTCTTGTCTGTCTCTAGACTTTTAGGAGAACATTCTATGCTGACCAGGGTAGCTGGACCAGAAATTAATCTTATTGATGTTATTATGACTGGTGCCAAGAAGATTCAAAACTAAAGGACTGCTTAAGAGAGGAAATTGAATTGAGAGGGCAGAGAGTCTTTGTTTTCCCATTTCTGCCTAGGTAGTGCCAATCAATGAGAGACCACAAGCAACACCCTTTGGAAAGAAGCAGAGAGTATCTCTTTGACACTCTCTATGGCAGGGCTGGGGTGTCAGGCTGCTGCAGCCCGAGGCAGGGGTAGCGGGGGATGGGGTGGACTATGGAGATGAGCTTATTGCACAGAGCTCTACTTGTTAGAGATCTCGTCCAGATGGGCCAACTGCACAGATCTGCCCTGTTGGAAGTCTCAAGAACAATGCTCTGGAGACAGCTACTGCACTGAGCAATAGAGCCTGCCCAACTGGGATTCAGCTCAGGGCATCAGCTGGTGCTGGGAGCCAAAGAAGCCAAAGTACCAACCAACATAATAGCCCCAAGGAGTTCACAAAGCTACTCAGAGGCAATTCCAGGTGGATGGTACTGTCCCTCTCCATCAGAGTCCCCAAGTGGAGAAGGGAGGCACATAATATCACAATCAGGTACAAATGGCTTTCATTTTCCTCACCCTTTCCACACATGTGTTGGGAAAGGGAAGAATGCTGGGCCCCACTGGAAACATCTGACGCCTATAAATCCATTCAATCATGAAATTCTTGAACTTAGACTCTTTTTACCATAGTGAGTTGGCAGGAAGTGATAAAAGAGACTCACTTGGAGGTCACTTCAATTTACCTTCATTTTTATAATACTCCACCCCTCCACAGACCCATACTACTTTCTACTTGGATCACATATGAAGTGATTTTAAGTTTTAGCATATTTTATGAAGGAAAAAAACTTCCCACATAAACTGTTTTGGGTGTTTTAATTAATTCATTGCTAATATTTAATGCCAGTTAAATATTTTATACATATGTTTTTCCAGAGAAAGGGAATTATTTATTCAGTTGGGGCTTCAGTTTGCTCTCCTATTTAAGAAACCAGTGATTTGTCTTCCTCTTGCCCATCAATCCACTAGCAAGACCTCTTGTTCTCTCAGAACCCACAGTCAAATCAAAAAGAGCTTTCTGTGTAGAAGCAAGGTAGGGAATACAATTTATTCTTTTTGCTTTCTCCTATAAACCTTTTCCCAACCTATCATAAAAGAACATACAGTCTTGTAGTTGAAATGTTAAGTTGACTCTTGAAGTTCTTTTCCCTCTTTACTGAGCTATACAAATATCCCAACTTTGTCCAGAACATATCACCTCCTGGGATATGTCCTCCCTTGCTTCTTTTCATTTTCCATTTACTATTATCAATGTCATAATAATTGTTATCATCTTACCATTTCTGACTGTCAAAATCTTAAATTAAAATTCTTAAATTAAAATTAAAAATATGTTGAGATTACAGATCTTCCCAGGATGCTCTGCTAATGAAAGACAAATCATCCAAGCATGGGAACCACCAAGTGATTAGGAACCCAGGTAGTGTGATAACTTGCTGAATGGAAGGAATGTAAAATCAGCCCTTTGAGTGCAGGGATTGCATCTTATAAAATTTTTAGTCCACACAGCTCTGGATACATAGCATATGTATATGTAAAATAAGAGCATGACTTCTCACATGGTTTATTACATACCACATTTCTATTCATCTTCTTTCCATTCACCCATTAATTACAGAAAAACAGACCTGGAAAGGAACTTATAAAATCAGATAGAATGCACATATACACACACACTCAGACACATGCATGTACTCATCTGTGCATGCTTGTTTGCACACACAGGATGGCCTTTGGGTATAACAGAAACAAAGTTAAAAAGACATCAAACCTCAATATATTATATTGTCAAATAAAGAACGAAATGATTCAATTAAACATTAATCCTATTCCAAATATGAAGACAAGTATCAAGTTATATTTCAAAAAGCAATCCCCAAAGAAAACTTTGGTAGTGACAAGTAAGTACAGGCAAGGGTTTTTTGGCAGTAAAACCAACTGCCTCTTCCTGCTCCATGTGCTGTTCCTACTAGAGAGCCAGTCATCACTGAAGGAATGGCAGCTAGGCTGTTCTTCCCAGTTTAACATTTCTTGCTCCATTATACTTCACATCTAGGATAACATTTACAAGTTTATAAACTTGGAGTAGTGGCATCAGAACAGCATGTTAGAAAATCTTAGGCCAGGAGGAGGAAGGACATCTGAGCCAAAGGCTTTCTCGCTCACAGTTTACTCTCCATGGAAGAATGCAATATGGGTGCTGTTATGAAGTAATCCGAAAAAGTCACATGAGAACTCAGCTATTGCTTAGTAGCTCTGTTTTTCTCAGTCTCTACTTTCACCATGAGGTTTTTTACAAATGTCCTGGCCGCATTATACTGGGTGGTGCATTACCAAGAGCGTAAATGCTTTCACTATCAACTCCCTGGAACAAGGGCAATTCTTACTATCACATAAGTCTAAGGGACATTTTGCCTTACATAGCTGGATCTCGAAAAATAGACACGTATTTTCTATTTGAATAACTTTCATTCATGACAGTATAGTGATTAAGAGTGTGGCTTTGGTACCAGACAGAGCCCAGGTTTGCATTATAAGTCCATTATTCACTGGATATGGGTTCTTGGATGAATGACTTCTTCTCCCTCAGCCTCAGTTTCCTCCTCTAAAGGGTCATTTGAAGGCTCTGAAAGATCTAGCACACAATAACTATATGGTGTGATCTTGCACAGATCACCAAATCTTTCTGTGATTCATTTTTCACATCTGTTAAATGAAGGTTATAACAGTACCTGCCTCATTAGGTTGTGGTGGGAGTTAAATAAGAGAATGTAGGCATGGTGCTTCAGTGTTTGGCTCATAGTAAGTGCTCATAAAGATTAGCTATTATATGACCAGACCATATCATTGCAGTCTCTTTTCTGCACCTGCAAATTTCTAGCACCTGGGCCTGGTTTGAACATCAGATTGTTGTCTCATTTTGCTGAGTCCACACTCACAAAAGCAAAAATAGGGTCAAGTTAAAATCTTCTTTCATATTTTCAGTCTCTCCACTGTCTTTGGGGTTCTTCCTGCTGACATATAACATGCTTACAAACTATGTAACTATGACAAATTGCTTAATCTCTCTAAGCTTCAGCTTTTTCAGAGAAAGAGGGGGAGAGAGGGAGGGAGAGAGAAGAAGAAAAAAGAGGAGGAGGAGGAGGAGGAGGAGGATAATTGGGAAGGAAGGTTGTTGTTAGGGAGAGAGAAAGCCTCTCCCATTAGAAATGAAAACGAAAAATAAAAATCACCTTCCTCTCCAGCTATTGATTTGTTGCACCCCCTTCCATTCACCACCAGGTTTCTTATCAGAGATATCCTTATTATGTGCTTTTATATCCTCGTGACTACCATTTACTCCTTAACACACTGTAATCTATCCTCTGCCTTCTCCCTAACTCTCTCTCAAAAATGTTTTCCCATGTTCCTTACACTGCCTTCTTAATTGCTGTTAACACTTTTCTGTCCTACTCTTTCATAACTTCCTGTATCATTTGTCAAATCTGTCACACCTTTCGTGAAATTCTCTTTTCCCTTGGTTTTCATTCTTCGGTTTCTTCTCTCACCCCTCTGGCCATCACATCTTGGTGTTCTCATTCTCCAGGATTTTATCTTTAGCTTTTGCCTCTCCTTGTTGCACACATACTGTTTGGCTGTTCTCAACTATTTCCATGGCTTTGATAACTTGTATGCTGCTACTTCTCAAATGCCTACTTTCAGTCCAGATTCCCCACAGCTTTAGTCCTATTTTCCACTTCTCTGTTAAATATTACCACCTGGATATCCCACAAGTACCTCAAACTCAACATGTCTAGAGCCAAACAACTCACAACCTCCTTCAAACCTCTTCCTCCACCCCCTCCACCAACACTGCCAATCTTGATGAGTGGCACTTCCACCTACCCAGTCACCTAAGCCAGAAAACTGGGAGTCATCCTTGACAACTCCTTTATCCATAGCTCTCAGATCAGATCAATCACCAAGTCCTGTTGAATCTATCTTTCAAATATTTCTGAAATCTATCCTTCCTTTATCCTCCCTGACATTATCTTTGTCCAGCTTTGATTCCATCATCATTTCCTAACCTCTACACTATAGTCAATTTGACCTTTTTAAAACATAGATTTGTTTATGACATTTCCTTGCTTTGAATCCTTAAATAGCTCCCTATTGTCTTCAAGAAAAAGTCCACATTCTTTCAATTGGCCTCTGAGAAATTTTTCTGCCTTTGCCCCTGTCAGTGCCTCCAGTCTCTTCTGTCATCATTCCCCTCACTCCCTTAAATGCACTCTGCATTTGGCTATGCTGGTCAACCCACAGATCCCTGAACCCAATAACTCATCCTGTCTATGCTGTTCTGTGCTTTTGCACATGTTGTTCCTTAGCTTTTAAATGTCATCCTCTGACCTCTTCCATCCTACTCATCTGTTAAGACTCTAACCAGATATCATATTTTCTATGAAGCCTTCTCAAATTCCTGTCACTTCAACATCCAAACAGATTTGAGTTCTCCAATAATGCCATGTATTTATCTCTGTATTTGTACTTGTGAGATTATAGTGTTCTCTTGTCTCTTTCTCACACACGTAAATGAGTTTGAGGTCAAGGATTTAATGTATTTATCTTTGAATTCTCCATATCATCCTCATAGCATGAAATTAATTAGTGTTTGCTAGATAATTTTTTAAGTAGTGAGTACCATATTTCTTTAAACAAAAATTTAACCACTCAGTTGCTGCATTAGTTCTCATTATCTATACTTATTTTGCAAGGGTTATGTCATGCGGGACTATAATATGAAAATAACAAGTATCCTTGTATTATTTTCCTTTTCGAAGCACTTGCATGGCATGTCATCCTCAAAGTAAACCTTTGAGGTAAAATAACCATGTATCCATGCAGGAGATGAGGCAATGAGGCTCGGAGAAGCCAAATGACTTACCCAAGCCTGATAATGAGGTAGTAACAGTGCCAAAAACAAAATCCAGGTTTTCTGTTTCTCAGTTCAGTGCCTTATCTACTGGGTAAGGAATTTTCAAAGTCAACTTCAAGGAGTCATAGAACAGGCAGCCACCTCTGTCACATGCACACTCTATATACACATTTCAGTCAGAGTAGCTCTAATTTCAACTGATACATTTACTTCACCATAAAAGTCCAGTTGGGGTAGGAGTTTTCAGTGCAGGGCAAAGAGAGTTTACTGCTGCTTTAAAATTTGGGGAGGGGGTGAGGAAACTGCATCATCTATAACTTCCAGAGGTTATCTATTTATTAGGTCAAGGAGTGTCACAACTTGTTTTTTGAGAATAGGCCAACAAGGCAAAAGAATCTAACCATTGAGTATCTGATTCTAAGCTCTTTTTCTAATTATCAATCTAAATCCTAAATCCTTATTAGTGTCCCTCCCCTTACACTTACTAACAATGCCTTTGCTGACTGATCTCAGTCTTATCAATTCTTAATTTATCACTAATCCCTAACTACTTCAGGTAGTGAGAATTATTGTTATAAAGAAGTCCCTGACCATCACAAAGGCAAGAATGCTTGAGACCTTTGGGCATAGCAGTGCCTTTGCTATCTTGACTGCATTTTCCACTACTCCCACACAGAAAAACAAGCAATTGGCTATTTTAGAAAACTAATCTTTCATGGGATTTCCCATAAGGCAACTGAGTCAATGGACCACAGTGTCTTAGAGTTTTGGAACCTGGCTCAACAGAGCTGGAAGGGCCTTCCCAGATCATTTAATCTGGTCTGCTCATCAGACAATATGGTGACACTGAGGACCTAATTGGGCAAAAGCCCAGGTGTTAGGCGTATCTCCCTTATTTTTCCCACTTACTTGAAGCTGTGAAGGGAAAGAATGAAATAGAAAGTGAAGAACCAAAGTGTCTCAATTTATGAGCTCCAGAGGCTCACTTCTGAGACTGTGCCAACTAGTTGATTATGGCAGACTCAAGGCCAAAGGTAGTCTGTAGCTGAGGAAACTATCCCTGTTATGACCATTCAGTCCCCAGCCTCTGCCATATTTATCTTTTGGCTGATATCCATATTAGATGTTCACAGTCCCCATAGAAAGAGAATAGCACAAATCTTGGCAACAGTTATAATATTACAGGTGTTAAGTAGTCATGCCAAGTTCCAAATTCTACAAACTCAGTATCCTTCTCCAGAGTTCCTTTGTGAATTTATTTGTAAATCCCTTAGACTTATACTTCTTCTAGCCTTTCCCTAATAGAAATATAATATGTTATCATCATTTAATTGGCTTAAGTTTCAGAATGTTCCTTTAAGGGAGGACACATTGTGGTTTCTCATTAATGCATTGTTATTCTTCTATGAAATACATGCCATTGATTTTAAGGTTAATCCTTCCTGTCCCATATCTTAGGATTTCAAGCTCCAGGTGTATGAACCCTCTTTACCCAAAGTTGCCTAACATAGTACAGAAATAAATCATGGAAATTAATCTTATTCATGTCTATGTGCTACTTATGTAATCTCTCTCCCTGATAGCCTGATGGTGGATTCATGTTCAGGGTAAAAGATTCAGGGAGAGCGAGAAGGTCAAAACTAATGAATATATCTTCAAAGTGTCATAGATACTATGTTTGATATTATCCCTCAGTCAAGAACTGCAGCTACAAAACAGTACTGATTTCTTCCCTTTAACTTTCCTTGGGGAAGAGATAAGGGTGCGCTGCCTCTCTGACATCCTTATTTGCTACCTTCCTAACCACCTGGGATTTGAATCTAAGATGAAAATAAATCTCCCAGCATTAATGTCTACCCTAGGGTGAGGGTGGGTGCTTTCTGATTATCTTTGAAAGGTTGCTTGGAACCACATATTTGTTTCAGCACCCCTCAGGGAGCAGAACAGCTCCTCAATTTTTACTGGGAAATTTAATTCCTTTTCCTGTCATTCCTTGAGTTCCTCTACTTTGCTTCCCTCAAGGGGTGTACCTTGGAAGCCTGTTTGCCTTATTAAGCCAAACCTCAAAAGGTTAAGACATGGCAACTGCCTGCATGCCCTTCCAGACATTTTCCAATCTGCTATTTAGAAAAGCGTAAATGTTTAGTGTGAATTGGGATAAGCATTTATTCTCTGAGCCTTGTTGAGTCCCAGTTTTACAGAGGAGCTACCCCTGAGGTGTAGGTCCTTTGCGGACTCTTAGTATCCTGGAAAGTCTCCCTGAGTCCAGGTAAGGCAAAGCTTTTCACCAGAAATGTGAAGCCATCAAGTGAGTGATAAGTAGTAGGGGTTCCCTCAATTGCGAACTTCATTAAAACTGGGAAAGGGGTGTTTTTCATCTGCAACTAACAGTACAGTGTTTGAAACAATGGAAGTGGGCAATAAACGCCAGCCAAATGAACAACTACACGTGTGGAAGTAAGTGCACTTGGCCCTGCTGCCAAATGTATCTGGTTACAAAGACCGATGAGTACATTTTCTTGTGCTTTTGAAGGAGGGAGTGGTAGGGGAACGGGTAAGGAGGGAACATGAGTTCACAAGATAATTGGGAGGCAAGGGTTTGGGCTAAGCTGAGGTTGGAGTTCTCTGGGTTTTGTCTGAGTCAGTTTTTGTTTTATCAAAAGTCAGTATACTCTAATAATTTTTTCATTCCAAAATCAAAAACTTTTAAAGATTTCCCTTTGTCCATAGATATAAGAACAATCTCTTCAGGTTGGCTTTCACCTACCGATATTGCTTCATCTCCCTTGCATTTATTCACAGATTTTTGTGGAGTACCTACCAAAATATGCTGGGCACTGTAACTAAATACAAGGGCAACACAGTGAAGAAGAAACATAGTCGCTGCCTTCAGAGGGCCTATATGCTGGTGGGAAGACAAATTTGGACTAAGTTATTGGAGAATAGTAAAATGAAGACAATGTGGTTTCCCTGAAACAGAGACAATTAAGATATGACCTGAAGGAAAAGTAAGAGGAAGGGAAGCAAGACGGACATAAAGAAAGGCAAAAAAAGAATGAAGTTGTTAGGGATAGGAGAGTTTTAAAGAGGGAAGTGATGTAACAGGTTTACATTTTTCAAAGACCATTCTGAGTGCAGTGTAGAGAACAAATTATAGGGAGACAAGAGTAGGTCATTAGGTGAAAATGGCAGTGGCTTAAAAAGTGGAAAGTAATACATGCTAGGGAAACATAAAGCGAGGATACTTAACCTGGTCCTGGAGATCAAGGAAGGCCTCCCTCAAGAAAGGACATTTCAAGTGAGACGTAAAGGCTGGGTTAGCCATGGTGAAAAGTTTGAGGATTTGAGTTGTTGAAGAGTGTCTCCAGTACGGAAACTTTGTGTTTTAGCCAAAGCAGTCCTCATTCTTTCTAACACTTTGGTGACAACCTGGAATACCAAGTGCCTTTTCCTTCTAGCCAAATCAGGTCTATCTTTCTAAGGCCTTCTAAAATCTCAACTTCTCTGATCACACCCAGATAAGGTTTCTCTTGTTTCTAGATTTCTATTCCATGTTTGTCACTTAGCATTTAAAGATACACTTTAGTACTTAACTTGGCACATGTCCCCAAATTCCATATAAGCTCCTTGAATTTATGAACTGTCTTCAATTACTTAGGCATTACCCAGGGTATTGGTCAGTAAGGTACTCACTGAATGAATAAATGAGGCACTGCAGTCCCTGCAGACCTCCTTTAGTAATTCACGATTATCTGTGAAGTTGAAAAGGTCTGCTTTCCCTAAAAGTTTCTACAACTTGCATCCAAAGACCTAAGATTTAAAGCTGGTAGCTCCTTCCCACTGGTCACTGCTTCTTACCCCCTTACAATTCTGCCCCCCTCCCACCACCACCACCTTCTATTGTTTCTTCTGTCTTCTGGTTGTCAGCCAGGATGAGAAAATGGTCTAGCTGTCCTCAGAGACTTACACCAGCCTGGACTGCTCCGCAGTGCCATGAAGGGCCAGGACTTTTGTTTACAGCTGGGACCATGGTGAGACGGTGAGCACAGCTGACAGCCCCACTCTGGAGCAAATATCAATCTTCCTCTGTCCTCTCAGCCAAGTTTCACAGACCAGCTCTATTGAAAACTGGCTGCGCTCGCTTGGGTCTCACTGACATACCACCCGCAACTCTGGCCTGGGAGCAGCTGGGTGAATCTTGGCTTTGTACCTTTTTGGAACTGCCCTGGCTCTCTTCTCTATCCCCAGTTTCTAATCATGTTACCTCAACCTCAAGGCTTTGCAAGAGCCTGTCCTCCTAAGTCTCCACACCCTAAACAATGCCCAGCTCTCCAACCATATCTTCTCACTCCCAGCAGTGTACCAACACCCTCATTTGCCCAGTATCACAGTAAAAAACACAATACAAACGAACCAAGCCAGTTTTCGATGTGTACCCTGACTTTCCAAGCTGAGCAGACTGGTTCCAGGCCCTTGGACACATTGTATGTAATCTTTGTCTTTTAAAGGCTTTCCCACTATTTTAAAACCTGAAAATTGGATGGGGCCTGGATCCTCCAAAGACTGTCCTTTGAGATACCAAGTGAGGGCTTCTTTGCCACATTCTCCTCCCGATCCGCTCCTTCCTTAGCAGCTTTGCCCTCTTCAGCACTCACCTGTGGTGAGAATGACACCCTGTTACACTATGGGATGCCTCCTGCCCCAAGAGTTCCTTTGCCTATGTTATTCTGCCTGCTGGCTAACACAGTTTTCACCAATTTGTTGAGGCCTGTTTCTACAGGTTTCAACATCCCCTTAATCCCAAATGCCGCTTTCACTAACAATGGCTCATTTCAGCAAGGCTTCTTCAGGGGTCTGGACTGCGGGATGGAGGACATTCCCCTTCTGGGATACCTTATCAGAACTTCTGGCACAGAACCTTTTTCAATCTAAAACACTCCCCTCCCCCAGATTTTTACATGGTACATCCCTACTAAAGGGTGTGCATTCCACCTAATCCCTTGATTAATAAGTACTCTTCTAAAGGGAACTCCATGTGTGTTCTCCTCCACAGGAGTGCTGAGGGACTTTTTAAAATGTTTTATTGTGGAAACTTTCAAAAAATACACAAAAGTAGGCAGAATAGTATAATGAACACCCCATGGATCCATCATTAAGCTTCAACAATTTAGACCAAAGATGCAGCACTTTAAATACTACTGGTTTATCTTCTTTAATAAAATAACAGCTGAAAAATTTGGAAGATGTAGCTTTCATCATTACTAGCAAAATGGGGACTGTGGGTGCAGGTTCTAAGCATGAACAGAGTTATCTCTGGAAAACTGACTCAAAGCATCCTCTTGTGGCAATGTTCAGATTGTAGGAGTCAGCGTAGACTGATGGAAATCAGCCCTCATCTCTGTTGGTTAATGTGTAACATGGATGATTTGACATGATAATTCCAAGTGAAGTCTGTGGTTCACAAAACCACAAATTTCAGTAAATTACATGCTGAATTATTGACTAAGGAAGGGCAAACCAAGGGATTATGTGCAAGTCTGGCATCCCAAGGTCACCCAAGGACTACATTGATTAGATTCAGGTTCTCAGTCATTTGAAGTACCTTTTTCTGCCAAATGGATGGGTCAGTTGGAGCAGGGGGAGAGTGGGTTGATTACAGGAGGAGAAAGCCACTAGAAGAGAATAGATATCCCTAAAAGGATATTAAACTTTCTTATGACTGTTTTCACTGTTTGTCCTGTCTGTCATGGGCTAGCAAACTAGACTAATCCAGACTAATTTGCCGAACTGGTTTTAGGAAATCCCTTATGGAATTAGGCAGGTATAAATAGATAGAAAAACGCCATTATTAAAGAAATACTATTTTGCTTAGGCTTAAAATATTAGGGTTTTTTTTAACTTAAATTAACCAAACATTCTTTTAAAAATCATCCTATAAGCTAGTCAGAACCAAATGAAAAAAATATCAAATTGACTCTTGGATGGAGCAATTTTATCTACTACCCAGAATCTATGGGAGGACACTGATGTCCCTCTCCACCGTCCAGAACAGACTGACCACTACTTTCCAGACCTAGGGAGGTTCTCTTAGCCACAAGGCAAGATAAGCAAGACCAGAAGATACTGTTGGGCAGGGCAGTTTGTACCCTGTACAAGGTTACCCAACTAAAAAGAGACAAATGGGGGCTACGATTCATTCTTCAACTGCCCTGGTGAAGATCCAATGTCCCTGAGAAAGAAGAGTGTTTTTCTCATTGTTCCACTGGAGTGGACACTTCATTGCAAGTTGTCTGCCCCCCAGGTAGCATATGTTTCTAATCAGCACAAAGGCACTTATGAGCAAATGGTGGCCTTGAAAATTAACATAGAGATCTTGAAGCCACTGAGTGTTCTGTGAAGGCTGGGGCCACAAATATTCTCTGTCTGGCCATGGGCCTTGCAGCCAAAACATTGATTTAAGCTATCTTTCCCTCCCAGTTGAAACAGATTGTGAAGATAGTGGCTCAGTTGTAAATTCCAAAGGAAGAAGAGTAACTCCCATTTGCTGAGGACCCACTAAGAGTCAGGAATCTGCTGAAGCTTTATCCTACTAGTAAGTGGAAGAGACATGAGAGTATTCACATTTGAGAGGTTGGCATGACATAATGAGGGGAAATGGGCTTTGGAGTCAGAGAGAAGTCAGAATCTTTGTTCTCAGATTTACTAGCTGGCAACTTGAAGTATTTAACTTCTCTGGGCTTTCACGAGGATTCACTAAGGTAACATATGTAAAGAGCTGAGCACAATGCTTCCTGGCACATAGAAGGCATTCAGTTCTTATGTTTTTTTTTGCTACTACCCTGACTCCAAAGTTAATTCACATTATTCACACCCTCAGCCTTAAGACTTGACTCAGAGTAGAGCATAAGGATGAGTCTACTAGGCAAAAAACGGGAGTAAGAGTCAGGAGATGTGGGTCCCAATGGCAGACACATCCCCTGCTACAGTACATTGGGTAAGTTACTCCCCTCTCCTGA
>NW_023416312.1:59772117-59819617 GCF_014176215.1 Rousettus aegyptiacus | reverse complement strand
GCAACTGTAAAAAAAAAAAAAAAAAAAACCTAAGCTGTATCGGGAAAATTTGAAGACGTATTTATTTTTGATGTATTTTTGAATAATTATTTTTTTAGACGTCATAGTGGTATTGTGGTTATGTTTTCAAATTGTCTACCTTACAGAGATATGTACGAAAATATGGATTAAATAAAATATCTGGGATTGACTTCAAAATACGTTGATGACTAGGATTAGTTTTAAAATCTCAGGGGAAGTGCAGAGGGGTATATACAAAACAAAATTGGTTCTAAATTAATAATCGTTTAATCTGGGTGATGGACATTTAGAGTTCCTTTTATTATTCTGTCTCCTTTCGTGTATGTTTGAAATTTTCCATAATAAAATACAGAAAGTCAGCTATTTGGTGAGCTTTAAAACGGAGTTGGGGGGAGCAGTGGGTGGGGTTATGGATGAAACAAGATGGCCTTCAGTTGGTAATTGTTAAAGCTAGATGATAGATTGGAATGCGTTTATCATGTTCCCTCTACGTTTTTATCTATCTGAAATTTTACTTAATAAAAAGTAAAAAGCAAAAACAAATTACTTCATCAGAAATCAGGATAAATGTACAATAAAGTAAGTTTGAGAATGTAACCACAAGAAGGAAAAAGAAACACTTGTACATTATTTATCAGCCTTGGTGTCCTTTGTGTGTGATAAAATGCATTGATTGATAAAGAAGAAAACCAGCATCTCATATCTTTTTTTATTTTATGCCCTTTCTTGTTCCCTTGTTTGACCTTCTAGGCCATTATCAGAAAAGCTAAGTTTGCTGTATAGTAAGGATCAGAAGATCTGATCCTGATTACAGAATCTTGGGTAAGTGCCTCCCTTTTCCCCGCTTCAGTTCTCAAACAAGATAATTCCACATAACTGTCCAGGAATATTTTAAAGAATAATAAGTATTAATCTGAGAAAGTACTCTAAATTCTAAGAAGGGAAGGATGGAGCTGAGTCCCTTGGTGCTTCCAGTATATAAAGTGCCTAAAAAACAGGGCTGTATAATCTTTATAAAAGATACTGCAATTGATCCCTGATAGTTTCGTACCCACATATTGCTCATACTTCGTGGCATTCCACATACAGCATAATTTAGAGGTTACGAACAAATACCGACTTTCTGAAATTCAATCCTGGCTCTGCCACTTTCTGTGATCCTAGGCAAAATACTTTGTACCCAAAATTCCTCAAAATTAGTTTCTACTACATAAGATTGTTGAGGGGATCACGTATAAAGTATTGGGACCCCGCTTGGCACATGTATTTGCTTTAATGATAATTATGGCTCTGTTAGTCCTTCTGGCACATCCTGTTTTACATGTATACACTTCTAGAAGCAGTGGATACCTCTTTGAAATTGTGGAGGAAAATTAATACTGTTGGTTCCTTTCCTGATTTTTCAGAAGCAGCAGTTACCACTAGAACTGACTTCTAAAATTATGACTTCTGGCTTATCCTAACACTCTAGAAAGATATCAACTATATTGAACATATTTATAAGGGAATTTCCAGTAACTATAATTTTAACTAGCAAATCAAAACCATATTCACTCTGCTAACAGCTTTTGTATTCTCTCTCCTTTGTCTCAGACTCAAAAAAAAAAATAAAGGAAGTGTTCCAAAATCTAGAAGAAAGAATTGATAGAAATGTGACTGACATAGGTGCACTTAAAGGTTTATTCCAACAAACTAGATGTTCACACTTATTTGTGACATACCCATACACAAAAATATTAGCATTTAGAGTTGCATTCTTGAATGGCCCGTTACTTGCATGAGATAAAGGAAAGTTTTCAGTCTCTATATTTTCATTTTCCCATGGAGTCACACTATATTTACCTTCTTATTTTTTCCTCCCTTCTGAAAGCTAAGTTGCAGAGGAAGTCATTACCTGGTGGAAATCTGGTGGAAAAGATTCAATAGATTGGTAGGCACAGAACCTCTTTACAGGAGGCCATTTGGAGAATGATTAAGGGCTAAAGAGAAGGAGGTAGACTGTTAGGCCAATAGGAGCTCCCAGAAGGCAAGAGCCAGGGTAGCCTGAAAATGGAGAAAGCCTCAAGGAGAAAAAGGACCTTGACCTGGGTCTTTGAATTTGGGTGGGACTTTTAGAAGAAAAGCCAAGCTGAATGGTATGCCTGCAAAGTATATTGTACACCATGATAATTAACTGAAAAGTCCAGCTATATGTGAGATCCACGGATAAGCATAGATCGGAAAATCATAGTAGATTTTAAATATATTTTAATATAAATTTTTAGTCACAGAATTAATATGTGAATACAGTCTCATAAAACAATTTAAATATTACAGAGTAGGCTGTTTCCTTTTCTCACCACCCCAAATATCTTACTCTCAGAGTTAACCATTATCATCAATTCTATTTCCTTCTAGATCTAAATTATATATCTGTTTTAAAATGTATATGGATGGATAAAATAATGTTTTGTGCTTTCTTTTACATAAATGTGGTATCACACTCTGTACTGTTTTGCAACTTGCTATTTTTAATCAGTAAATTGTCCATTTGTAGAGTTCTATTTCACAGTGGCATTTCTTTAATTAGCGTTATTCCCCATATTATGTATAAACCACATTCTGTTTTGCAAAGTCACTATTGATAGCACTCTAGGTTGACTCTAGTGTTTTGTTACTTCAAATAATACTGCGTCAAACATCCTTGGAACCCATTTACAAGTGTTTCTCTAAGGGAACATTTATCACTTTAAACTCTGATAATTAAACCAATGTGATACTGGTGTGAGAACAAACAATCACTGACAGAACAGATGACCTAGAAAGTGATGCCTTTAAAAATAGTCAAAAATAATTGGGAAGAGAGTTCCTTAAAAGACCTGTATACCAAATCATTGGGTAAAGGATGGATTCTTTCATTAATATTAGGAAAAATTAGTTGCATATTTGGAAGACACTAAAAATACCAAGAAATTATTTTTAGACAATTATTTGGGAGCATTTTTCCTAGGCATGACATAAATGCCAAAGTTCACAAAGGAAAAGGTTGACACATTAACTACAGTTTGGAAGAAATATTTCCAACATAGAAAAAAAGTAATATTATGAATCAATAAAAGAAGCAAACAACCTAGTAGAAAAGAGGGCAAAACTATTCACATAAAAAAGTACAAATGAATGTATAAAAAGTACTCAACATCACAAATTCAAATAAAATATTACAAATTAGATTGGCCAAAAATTTTTTTCAAGTTTATCCAGTGTGGGTGAATGAACTTTTACATTTTTACT
The DNA here is from genome assembly GCF_014176215.1 of Rousettus aegyptiacus. NCBI lineage: Eukaryota > Metazoa > Chordata > Mammalia > Chiroptera > Pteropodidae > Rousettus > Rousettus aegyptiacus. Next base: position 59,816,326 of record NW_023416312.1, on the reverse strand, counting down.
GGGAATACAAATTAAAGTGGTTCTTTATAACTTAAATTTGCCTTTATTGTCAAAGTTATAAATGAGCATGTCCTTTGAACAGTTGTACCTTCTGAGAATATATCCTTCTGAAATACTTACCTGATACTCTAATATATCCGTACACTGATGTCTATTACAGAGTTTCTAATAATGAAGTATCAGAAACAACCTGGATATTCACTAATATGGGACTGGTAAAATGGTACATACAGATTATAGAATGATGTGGATATTTAAACATGAGCTTGGTATGTGTAGACTGAAAGCCTCTGATAAAGTGGGAAAAGGTACAGAGTATATATGTCACCTATGTCGAGACCAAGAAAATGCACCATAAATATTCATGTGTATAATACACATTTAGTTTCAAAGGTATATTATGAAAAGATTTGAAAGCATGACACGCGTTCCGGGTTTGAGGTGGTAAGGGGAGAGTGCCCACATTTTCATATGTTTTAGTATTTATAAGTATGTAAAGGAAAGATCAATAAATGATGCCATGAAACTTGGAAGAAAATACAGATTTTCAGTTCATAACTTATAAAAAAATTTCTATGTGGATTAAGGAATTAAGGCCATAAAAAGTCTTAATTTTTAAACTCGACAGTGAAAGAAATTTCATAAAAGTTAAAAATCTTAACATCAGACACTAAAAATGGGAAGTATTTGCCCCCAAAATGACAGTTCTTTATATGTGCAGAGCTATAAATGTTGAAATCACTTAGGAACTAATTCGAAATGAAGGAGCAATAGACATTTTTTGAATGTTAAAACCACTAATGAAATGCAAACAAAAACTGAACGCATTTACCAAATTCACAAATTTAAATGAGGAAAATCAAATAGCCAGTGCTGACCAGAGGATGAGCTGAGGTAGATATTTTTACACACATTTTGAGGTAGGGAATTGGTGTAACTTTTTGGGAAAGTAAGTTGGCAACATAATCATGCCTCTTGACTAAATCTGCACCTGGAAATCTTGGGAGTACTATAAAATGAAGGCAAAAATGTTTTGCTTATAGGATAAATGGGTTGGTTAAGTAAATTGAAGGTATCCCCATTTGATGGAATATTCAGTTATGATGTAAGCATATTAGAGCTTTACTAAGATGGGGAAATACTTGTAATAGCAAATTTTAAAAGGAAAGGTCTGGTTTTATATCCAATATGAGCTCACCTCTTTAAATTGTACAGAAACTAAGAAACTAAGGCAAAGATACAAATGTGTTTTTGCAGTGTCTGGCATACTGTGAAACTGACCTGTAGAGAACAACTGGAAAAATTTGATGACTTGGCTCTGAATTATGCCTTCAATTCCCCCCATTACTTGAATCACCTCATTTTGATTCACTATTGTACACCCACTGGAGATATAAGTGTTGCTGCAAAAGGTGCAGGATATGTATGACACAAGACCTATGGCAAAAAGAAATTAATGATGTTACTCCATAAGTAAAACTGACACATGGAATATTTAAACGCTAAGCTCTGGAGTGCTAACATCAGCTTCGGGAGGTATTGGAGAAGGGAGAGAAACAAGGGCTAGAGTAGTTAGCAGAGATTTAAAGAGGAAATGGGGCTTTCATGGTATGTAGATGAGGGAGACAAAGGGAGGAAGCATGATTGCAGCCTAAAGTAGGTATGCTAAGCCAGTGAACAATGTTAGTAAAGCCTGAAACTTAGGACAGAAACAGGCAGATTCAAAGTTTAAAACAGCTCAAAATAAAGCACTATATAGTGCCAGCCATTTTAATGAAGGCACAGCACATCTGTCACCTGTCCATGGAGCAATGTAAGCTGGGAAGGGAGGTAAGGAGTGCAGTGACCTGAGTAAAGCTATCCAAAAACACATAACAACGTAGGAACCAGGCATCAAAAAGGTGGGTATTCCCTTTTGATGTCTGGTTTTTGACTCCCACGTAATAGCTGCTTGATGTGTAGGATACCCAGCTGCTGAAACAGTTCTTTAGAAAGGCTGCTTTCCTGGCTGTATTCACTTGGCACAAACCTTGACTAATGGCATGGGCATTTTCCTGTTCAATGTCAGATATTCAACTTGGGACTTTGGATGGATGATAGAAACAATGATTGAGAATGATAAAACCCATTTAAAGAGAGCCAGGTAAAATTCCCTTTTTGTGGTTTTCTTATGCATTTATATATATACACACAGCCGATACCAAGGACATACAGTAGGCTAAGCTATCATTCTCAGGTTCCTTCTCACTAAAGGAATTGCTGATGACCAATGTGGCTTCCAAAGGACTTTCTGACCATCCTGGCTCTACTGTGTATTTTGCAGAAGTCTGGTTGACACTAGGCCATCTTGCTTTCTTTAGTTTGAATATTCACTACCCCCTTGTTTTGTGGAAACTGTACTGTATTACCCCTAAGGTGGTTTAAGAAACATTTTGTAAGTGTGATGGCTTCCAATATACTGTCCTGGCACACTAGCTACTTATCCTTCACAGAATATGTCTGTATATCCCTCTCAGAAGGCTTCAGATTCTCACAGGGTCAGTGTCTATTCACAAGTTTCGATGCTCACTGAGGGCCACTGTTACTCTTTAATTTCTGCTCAGAGCTTTGTGACCTTTCAAGTAGAGGGTATTATTTGCTTAGTGAAAGTGCTAGCACCCAGGTCTCTTTTCCTAATAACTGGCTTCTCATTCAGGGCTGTAGTTTTTTAGCATTGCTTATCTCTTATTCCCCTGTCAGGACTTCCCTAACACCTGCCCACATTTTAACAGATGGGGAGGGCATATTCTGTGGGAGAAAGTTGTAGTTACTGGAGAAACCTGCGTTAAGGGTGGTCTGCTATTCCTGATTCTTTCCCAGAGGTTACCCTGATTTTAATAGTCTGATATTTCTCCATCTAGGTAACTTTCCTGTACATTTATGCACATTATGGTTTAAAACACAAATTGGATCACACTGTTCATAAGAGCTGAGACTGATGCTTATTTCTCCCTGTGCTATCTATCTATTTGAGATCCTATTGTACATATTATGTAACCTGCTTGTTTACCTAGTACATAATCGATCATCTTTATTTGTCAGTACATGAATCTCTGCCAAATTCATGTAAATGTGCCTTCATAATGTACATATGTAATGATTTATATTACCATTTCCCTATTGAAGGATATTTAGGTGTTTCCATTTCTTCAGTATTAAAAACACCACTGAAGTGAACATCTTTGTGTCCATGTTCACATGTGCAGGTATACCTGCAAGGCACTGTGCTAGCTGTTCAACCACATACCTTACCAAAAACCTGTAAAGGAAGGCTACAGGTAATTTACCACATTCCATAGATGAGGGAAAGGTTAAGGGCTCACATATCTTGCTCAAGGCCTCACAACTCATAAATGGCAGAGCCTAATTGAAGTAGAAGTATGTCCGACAGCAGAACTCATTTTTTCTCTGATGCCACAATTATAGCTGCATGTCTATAAATTAGATTATTTTTTGTACATATATTTCACAAAAGTTCATCTTCATTGCAGATACTTGCTTTTCCTTTCTAGGTTGTGTCTCCCACCTCAGCCATCCAGACCATCCTGGAAGACCTGTAGGATTCCACCTGGGAAAACACTAGGAGTTCTTGGAAGAGCAAGAAAGAAGAGGATTGTGTAAGTCAAAGGCATGGTTGTATCTATCAACACCACATGAATCAGAACAATGATTTTACCAGCTTTTTCTGCTGTATTTTACACTGTAGATTATCCATTTCTCTCCTTGAAATTCTCAACTTCTTTAGCTTCCAAAATAACATTTTCCTAATTCCCCTATGGCTGCTCTGACCATTTTGATTTATTTGTGGTGTCTCTCTGCTCACCCCTTCTTGCCTAGATTTTCCAAGAATCCCACACTTGATTCAGTTTTTCTTCCTCTATTCTCCATGAATGATTTCATTGGCTCTTTGTTTCCTCTCCAAGCTGTATGATTACTCTCAGATCATTTTTGGCTCTGAACTCTCACCTGAGCTTTAAAGTCACATGTTTAACTGCACACCTCACACTTAATAGATCCAGTACTGAACTTCTTTTCTCTCTAATCCATCACCTCCTCCTCTTGATGCAGTCTCATTTGGTGATAATACTAATGACCTAATTACCCATTCTCAAACCCTGAAGTTATCAATAGCTTCTCCCTCACCAATTTATCACCTCCAACAAGTTATTGCTGAAAATGGTGTCATGTATCATTTCTTCTTTGCTCTCAAAGTATTCTGTGCCTGTAACTATTGTACAAACCTTGTTTATTTTTAATTGTAGAAATTAGACATTTATATACCTTGACAGTGTGATCACCACAATAAGTCTAGCACCCATCTGGCACCATACAGTCATTACATTATTATCGACCATATTCCCTATGCTGCACTTTACATCCCTGTGACAAATTTTATAACTAGCAATTTGTACTTCTTAATCCACCTCATCTTTTTCACTCATTCCCCCTCCCATCTTTGTTTTTGTTTTATTCATTTATTTTGTTTTCTAGATTCCACATATAAGTGGAATAAAATGGTATTTGTCTTTCTCTGACTTTTTAGCATAATAACCTCCAGATTCATCTGTGTTGTCACAATTGGTAAAATTTTCATTTTTTATGACTTGACAACTATTCCATTGTATATACATACCACATTCTCTTTACCCATTCTTTCTGTGGACACCTAGGTTGCTTCCATATCTTAATTATTGTAAGTAAGGGTGCAGTGAAAATAAGGGTGCATATATCTTTTCAAATTAGCGTTTTCAGTTTCTTCAGATAAATACCCAGAAGTGAAATTGCTGGGTCATATGGTAGTTCTATTTTTAATTTTTTGAAGAATCTGCATACTGTTTTCCATAGTGGCTATACCAGTTTATAGTCTCCCACTAACGTTACTGTATTATTGTCACTTTAGATGTTTGACTCCCTAGCACCTAGCACAGTACCTGTTCTGAAGCAGATACGCATTAGTGTATGATGAATGTGTGAAATACCTATTTCCTATCATTTTATTGCCGATTCCAAACTAACCATCAAAAACCAGTGCCCGTATTAATTCAGTAATTACCCAGGCTTAAACTTGAAGGGCCACTTTTAATTCCTCCTATTCCTTCATTTACCAGGTTCTATATTCAGTTTCCGTTGAGTTTGCCATCAGCTTAGTTCGGGCCTCTCTGGACTTATACAAAACCTTTACTGTAACTCATTTTGCTTCCCATCACCTAAATTAATCTTTCTTAATTCTTTCAATTTGTCATTTTTCCTGTTCAGAAGTCTTGAATTTTAATTCCACTGCCTTTTGTCATTTCTTCCCCATTTAATTAATTCATTCTTTCTCCAAAATTATATTCCTGTCTTTTGAATGTTATCAAAAAACTAATTTATGGGCAGGTCTGATGAGTGATTAGGTGGGGTGAGAGTAGTGGGTGGTAGTGAGGGTCAAAAAGAGGGGGGAGATAGTAGGTGACTTAGAAATGGTCTTGACATGGGATTTGAAATCCAGATTCCAAGAGAATAGCGTGTTTTGTGCTTTGATGAGCCTTTGTGAAGTGTGGTGTGTTAAAGGTCGCCATAGAAAACAACCAAGTAAAATACTTTATGTATTGCAGTGGTTGAAATAAAAAACAGGGTTGAATGAGTTCCAGAAAGCAGGGTTCTCAAACTCGTGGACAACAACCTGCAGAAGAAGACAATTTCAAAAAACCAACTAGAAGCAATATGCAGAGAAGTAAGATGAGAGGAGCCTCCTCGGGAAAGAAGACCTCTGGTCCACAGCAGAAGAATCTGGATCCGGCCCTTCCAGGTAGATGGGGGGGTCGCTCCACAGAGAACCCCCCTTCAGGATCCGTGAGGAAGACAAGGAAGAACAAACAGAAAGCTCCTGGAAACGGAGATGGTGGTAGTACCAGTGAAGCCCCTCAGCCACCTCGGAAGAAAAGGGCCCGGGCTGACCCCACTGTTGAAAGTGAGGAGGCTTTTAAGAATAGAATGGAAGTTAAAGTGAAGATTCCCGAAGAGTTAAAACCATGGCTTGTTGAGGACTGGGATTTAGTTACCAGGCAGAAGCAGCTGTTTCAACTCCCAGCTAAGAAAAATGTTGATGCTGTTCTGGAAGAGTATGCAAATTGCAAGAAATCACAAGGAAATGTTGATAATAAGGAATATGCAGTGAATGAAGTCGTGGCAGGAATAAAAGAATACTTCAACGTGATGTTGGGCACTCAGCTGCTCTACAAATTTGAGAGGCCTCAGTATGCCGAAATTCTCTTGGCTCACCCAGATGCACCGATGTCCCAGGTTTATGGAGCGCCACACCTACTGAGATTATTTGTAAGAATCGGAGCAATGTTGGCATATACGCCCCTTGATGAGAAGAGCCTTGCATTATTGTTGGGCTACTTGCATGATTTCCTGAAATATCTGGCAAAGAATGCTGCATCTCTGTTTACTGCCAGTGATTACAAAGTGGCTTCCGCTGAGTACCACCGCAAAGCCCTGTGAGGGTCTACTGACCACTCACTGTTATGTCTGATATCTATAAACACTCTTTTTGTTCTTAGTCTTTTTCTTGTATAATTGATGTTCTTTAAAATTGTTAATGTATAACAGGGCTTATGTTTCAGTTTGTTTTCTGTTTTGTTTTAAGCAGAAAATAAAAGGAGTGCAAGCTCCTTTTCTCATTTCAAAGTTGCTACCAGTGTATGCAGTAATTAGACAAAGAAGAAACATTCAGTAGAACATTTTCTTGCCTAGTTGACAACATTGCTTGAATGCTGGTGGTTCTATCCCTTTGACACTACACAATTTTCTAATTATGTGTTAATGCTACGTGACAAAATGCCCTGATTCCTAGTGCCAAAGGTTCAACTTAATGTATATACCCGAAAACCCATGCATTTGTGCTCTTGTTTATCGTGCTTGAAGTAAAACAGCCCATCCTCTGCAAGTCCATCTCTGTTGTTCCTTAGGCATTCTATCTTGGCTCAAATTGTTGAAGGATGGTGGTTTGTTTCATGGTTTTTGTATTTGAGTCTAATGCACGTTCTAACATGATAGAGGCAATGCATTATTGTGTAGCCACGGTTTTCTGGAGAAGTTGCTATTTTAGGAATTGTATTTCAGATCTTAAATAAAATTTGTTTCTAAATTTCAAAGCAAGTAATTTGCAGTGCGTCTTTAATGTTACTGAGGCTTACAAGTCGTCAGGCTCAGGAAAGATCTAGGTGGTATCAGAGAGCTCTGAGTCTTACTCAAAGAATTCCTTTTTCTGTTGGGTGTGGCAGCCCAGGAGCATCTGGTCAAGCCAGTTCCCCTCCTCTGCTCTTTCAGTGTGGCTTCTCAAGGTGGGATCACTTTCCAGTGCTGCTTGGAAGAGCAGTTTGTGCCCCAATACTCCTTGTCTCTATAGGTTGGGTTGGTAGAGCATAGTTAGTGGTCACTGTAACAGTCCCTTAACACTTAACACTTTGCTCTTTCCCACCAGAGGAAGCCTGGGTGCCCCCTTCAGTATTACCTCAGTCGGAAACATTGATTTGGGGCCAAGGGTAGCAGTTTCCTCTAGTTCCAGTATTAATGTTATGTTCCCTGTTTTTGTAATCCCTTGGACATAGCATTGGGAATCCTAAAGTAGGGGATCTTTGGAAAAGAGGGATAGTGTTGGATGCCTATGCTTATGAATCCATCTTCTATGGAAATTTCCCAGTCAAACCAAGTTTTGTTCATAATAGAATTTTATATTTTTTATTTTTCAGTTATAGTCGACATACAACAGTAGTTTCACGTGTACAACACAGTGATTAAACATATCTTATGAAGTGATTGCCACAATGTTACTACAGTTATTACAGCATTAATGACTATATTCCCTATGCTGTAAATTTATATCCTTGTGACTTATTTTATAACTGGCATTTTATACTTAATCCCTTTCATCTTTTTTTTGTCCATTTCCCACCCCTCCCATAATTTTTTACTTCTTTAGCAAAAGAAATATTACATGGTTACTGCAAAAATTTTAGAAAATACCGTAAGAACAAATATGGAAGAATCCATATAATCCTACTGAATCAGTCAGGGTCCCAGCAGCAACTAAATGGAACGCTATTAAAATAGATGATTTGAGGGCTTTAATGATTTAAAGTTGGCAGCAGGGGAGTAGGGTCATGGTGTGTATTAGTCTGCTAGGACAATCACATTAAAGTACTACAGAGTGGGTGGCTTAAACATTTATTTTCATAGGTTCTGGAGGCTAGGAATCCGAGATACGTGTCAGCAGGGATGGTTTCTTCTGAGGCCTCTTTCCTTGGCTTGTAGATGGCCACCAGCTTCCTGTGACTTCACATGGTCTTTTCCTCTGTGCCTTTGTCCTAATCTTATAATAACCCAGTCCTGTAGGATTAGGGCCCACCCTAATGACCTCATTTGAACCTGATTACCTCGGTGAAGACTCTCTAAATAGAGTCAGATTCTGAGGTACTGGGGTTAAGATTTGAACATGAGAGTTTGAAGGTGACACAATTCAGCCTCTAACATGGTGTTACTATCTCTAGGCAAAGAGTAGGAGGGGAGTAAATGGGAGGAGGGAGTGGGGGGGATGGGTAGGAGGGGGAGGAGTTACTGGAATGGTAGACAGTTGTGATCTTTAGGATCTAGTCAGCTCAGAGACCTTGAAGAGAATGGAGAATCCAGGACAGGGGTGGGGGGATAAAGACCTGACCTCACTCTTCCCTACTTTTTATCTCCTGCTGGGTGTTTTCCTTTGGCCAGACTGGAAGCCAAAGAGCAAGGAAGACCTTTAATGTAGTCTACATCCACTCAGCAAGGAGGAAGAGTGGATCAGAGACAAATGAATAACTATAGTTCATACCTTGCCATTTAAGCATTGTGTCCTCTTTGAGACCTAGGGCCTGCAGCTAGATGAGTTCTTAAGAGGACAATTGTGAAACAACTTGTGACACTCATTAAACACTCTACAAAGGTCTGTTTTCTTTGTTATTGAGACTTTGAATAGGAGGCCTAGCAAACAGATGGATCTTAACTCACATGCTTGAGCACAGTAGAAATGTCCCATTTTAAAAATACCTTTAAATAAACAAATATGACCCTGAGAACTAACCATAGGGTGTTGGTGGGATAGCCACTTCAGTTACTACTGGCGATCCTCATCTCCATTAGCTATACAAACATCCTATGGTGTTATCTAGCACCAAAGCCTAAGGAGTTCCCCACTGTCATCAGATGTCTGTCCACACTGATTAGGGATGAGATGCTTGTTTATTGAACTGGCACAGTAGCTTTAGCTCCCTTGTCCCTGCTGCTTTCATCCAACGCTCTGGGTAGGGGAATCTTTGGCAAAACTAGGTACCCAGCTTCTTTGAGCCCATCAGTTTCTCCTAGATCCTGATAATGGAGAAATACTCATATCTCCATCACAGGATGGACCCACAAACTCTGACCTTTGTGCTCTTAATGTCTTCAAAATGTCCTCCATTCCCATCCAGAGACATCTAGCTTGATTTTGTCAAGGAATATAATCCTTTTCACAATTAAAAAAAAAACACTGGCTTCTAGCAGCTTCCAGTTCCAGCTCTCACAAACTTCCCTCTCCTGGGTCTCTGCAGGAAATGGGAGAAAAATATAAGAACATAGTACACACATTAGCATCTCAATGACTGATATTTCAGTAATTTCCAGTTAAGTTCATAATCGCTTTCTATTTTAGTTGATTTCTTCTTGTTGTTTCATTTTAAATAAAAACAGCATAGGAATATTCATGAGAGGCTTAAAGTGCTTTATTAGGACCTAAACCAGGCCATCCTATTGATAAAATAAGTGTACCCATACTATTACTCAAATCTCTTGATTTAGCAAGGTTTTCTATAAACAACACAGATAATGTAGTTTCATCTAGCTGTCTAGATGCCTAAATGGCTTTCCTTCTAAAACTAAAGGGTGGTTTTGAAATACTGGATACTGTATGAGATTCAACACCCAGCTAACATGATGGGTCCATAATAAATATTATAATTGTTATTTATTATTTTCATCACTGTAATTAGCACCAAAAAAGGCCTATTTTCCATTCAGGAGAATATATGTGGATTGGTATAGAAGCATGTTGTGAAATAGCCCCATTGACACCCATAAAACACCTAAAAAGTAAAGAAGGTAGCCATTAAATATAAGGCTTGTCTTGCCTAAGATAAGTTTCTGGCACCAAATAAATGTTCAAAAATGATAAATCCCCATTCAAAAAGGAAAGGGTGAAAAATATACTACTAAGACCTGTGGTTCTCAGCCTGAGGTCCTCAGACTCTTAAGGTCTTTAAAGACACCATTAGGAATTAGAGTGCTCTTTTCTCTCTTTCTTTTTTCCCTAATTCATTAATTCATTATGAAGGTAACGCTTAGCTGAGCTTTCTGTAGAATTGAATGAGATGATAAATTCAAGAGTGCATTATGAACTGTGAACTACAATAATAATCACAGTTAACAGTTGCTTCCTTACAGAAATGTCAATTATCAGAAGTTGTGTACATAATTTTTTGCAAAAAGATTTCCGAAATGTAAAAGTCTATATGAGAGGCTAGAAGTTGGAAATAGTCACGATTTTGTCTTACAAATATAAATTTAGATAAAATATTAAGAAAATTTGTAGAATAAGCACTAAAAGATTAAAAACAATATATAAATTCCAAAATTCCACAGAAAACTCCCTTGGTCTAACAGAAGGCAGGAAAGGAGAGGAGGGGAAGGATGCAAAGAAAAAAATATTGTAAATAGAAGACACAAAGGAAGGTAGAAATATATCTGCAACATCTCAATAGTCATAATAAATGTATATGGATTAAACTCATTAAAAGAAAAACCTTAGATGGGGTTTTTTCAAAGCACAATCCAGTTTCATGATTCTTCTCAGAGATGCTCTAAAATTATTCAGAAGAGTTCAAAATTTAAAAAATGGAAAAAATGTATATGTTTTATATTTAATATATAGGCAAATAAAGTGAGTAAGGCAAAATTAATGCGGGCCTTCTGAGCCACTCTTCTCTTGCTGAGGCCCACTTCCATGTCTGGAAGTGTATTTCCCTTCTAATAAAACTTTTCTTTTCTGTTGTAAAAAAATGCAAAAAACATTAGCAGTATTCACCCACAGGGGCAAGGCACATCACAGACACCATACCAAGCAGATGTAGTCTACATACTAACAAGAACTGTTGAGATACCAATGAAATGCAACTTTGCTTTTGTCTAATACTATACCTGTAAAGTTCTTCCCAGGCCCCATGGCTTTGCTACTCACTCTGAAGGACCCTAAAGTCACTTTAAACCACGAATTAAACCTCAATTCAGTGATTAGCACCCCTAGTTCCAAATAAAAGACTCTCCAAACTCGATTTAGAGTTAACCTTCTCTTCTCCGTCAGCCAGCACCAACTTTAGGTGGACCTCCCCCTTTTGGGAGAAGGGATGTGCTGGATTTCTTCTCTTTCCCCATGCTCTCCAGCTTGCTAATTTTGACTTTAGGCCTGTCTGGGATTGAAGTGGGGAGTAAGTGGAAGTTCTTGACTGGTCATATAGTTTAAGTCAGCTTCATGCTCTCTGGGTCTGTCTTATGTTTCAAGCTCTTTCTCATCTGAGGCTCCCTATATCAAGAGTAAAACATTCTATCATTGGTTTCCTCTTTAGCTCAGGGTTTTCCAGTTTCTCTGGTGGAATCCATAGCACTCCCAAACAGTTCTTTTCAGCAGGCCCCTTGATACCAAGCAGCTTGCTTTCCTGCATGGCCCACTCTCAGTACATGAGAAACACCCATATACCTTTGGCCCCCAGCAAACGGAACATGCAGACATCTCAATTCAGTCACTGCTCCTTTGCTCCCACCATCACCACAGCTGCGTTCTCTAGCCCAGAAGATTTCTCCTGCTGGAATCAGATTCCATTTCACTGTGCTTCCAAACTTCAGGAGATACATACCAAGCTTTAAGGGGTCCAGCTGAAGCCTTGGGGTGAAGGGGAAAGTACCCCAACTCTTCCCCCCTAGGAGCCTACTTCAAAGAAATCCTCACAAAAATTCCTTCTCTATATCTCTCGAACTTTTTAAATCCTCCTTATAAATTGCTTTGTTATCGCCAATAAAAACCTGGCTTTAGAATTTCATATTTACTATATCTTGGTGCATAAGAGGAAACTTCCAATTTAACATCCTGTCATGCAAATTTAAACCACCCAATTTCTCATTACTGGAAGGTCATCATCTAAAATTTGAAAAAAAAAAAAGGTTGAGTATGAGCTTTGGAGTGTGACAAACCTAGATTAGAAAACAGGCTCTGCAACTACTAGATTTAGGGCCTCAGAAATACAATTAACCCCTGAGTTGTTTCTTCTTTGTTTAAGAGAAATACAGCTACCTACCTCACAGGATTGTTATGGGAATTAAAGAGAGAACCGACCTAAAATAACAGATGCTGCATCTGGCTTTTAGTGGGAACTCAAGCAAATGTCAGTTCCCTTCCCACTCTCCCTCTTTCCGTCTTTGAAAAACATGTCTTTGACACACTACCATAAAGAGCATTTGTAAAGACAAGAAGGGCAAACCAAGGGATGACCTTCAGTGCCATCTCTGTATTCCGGAATAAGTTGCCTGATGGATAAAGTGTAGGAAAAGTAGTAACATACCACTCCCTGGAGTTGGAGTTAGGGGATACGACTGTCATGCTATTTAACTGATTCATGTGTTTCCTGAGCCTTAACTTTAGCTTCTAGGTTAAACATCAATAAAGCAGATGTACTTAAGAGCTCTAGAACTTTACACTGGGGGTGGGGGGGTGGTGGAGTCTACCGCCAAACTCATCAATAGCTACAGACCTAGTAAGATCCTTCCCCTCTTCTAACTTTATCAAAGATGGTAAAATGGCTGATATTATTTAATACGTATGAGACACTAAGTCACCTGTATAATAATTCGTATAAATCTCACAACAACTCTAAGAGAAAGTAATATGATTATACCCATTTTAGAGAACAAAAGTCAAAGACACAGCTAAAAGTGGTAGACCTGAAACTTGAACCAAGTTAGTTAAGCTCTTACTTACTAGACTATACCATTCTTTAAAGAAAAATAGTACAGCTACTGAGAAATATATGAGGCCTCATCTGTGAATGCACCCTGACCCTACACTTCAGGCCCTCCTAGAAGCAAGTGCCAAGACAAAATTAGACATACGAGACTGGGGAAACACCTATGAAAAACAAAGGGAACAGGAGATAGGGAGGGCCTTCAAGACTGTGATGCACATCTCACCCCTGTGAAAGGACAAAGGAAGGAAGATTAGGAAAACCCTGCAGTGCAATAATGAGAAAGTCTGCGAGAAGGACATAGGGGGCACAGTACAAGCAAAGATTAAAGGAGTCCTCCAACAACAAGAAATGGCCTGGCTCTAGCAGACCAACCATGCTTAGTTATGGTGTGGGAGCAGGCTGGGGAAAGTGTGGCCTTAGCAGAAATGTCAAGGAGATCCAAAGGCTCTTCTGAGGAAATATCTGAGCTGTGTAACTCCACGGCCACCACAGACCTAGTGATTTTTTTCCTAGCAGTCATCCACATACCTTCTACAGACTGGGTCCCTGAGTGTTTTCAAAGGACCCTGAACCTGATCCCTCTCTGCATCCTCACCGCAGGGACACCAACTCTCCTGCACTGTCTCCTCAGAGCCAGGGCATCCTGGTTAGCAGAGGGCTCTCTCCCCAGGGTCCTGTACCCTCAATGCTTTCTGCTCTGGAGTTAGCCAGGTAAGTCACCTTTTGGACATGTGACGGACATACCAGCCTTCTGTCCGGGCACAGAGGTGGTGAGGGGCCCGGAGAACCAGGCTCTGGATGCTGCTGACCCTCCACCATCAATGCTTTCAAAAGCGCCTTCACACCAATTCACAGCCTGATGGCCCTTGGACCCCCAGTCATGGGCTGGACTTGCAGTGCAGAGGGGTGTTCACATAAGTGGCGACACCTTCCTTTTTCTCCTGAATTATAAGACCAAATGCCTTTGCAAGCTCCTTTTACCTGGGGTCTCCTGTGCCTCTGGGCCTGGGCTGACACAGACATCACAAGCATTGCACCTGGCACACACACAGTTAAAGTCACCACAGAACTGCCAAAACAGGCGGGAGGGGGGGCACATCCAAGGCCCTTCTGGAAGTCTGAGCAAGGTGGGTAGGAGAGGGATGGGTGAGGTCTAACCTCATTGAGGGGGGCGGCGCTACTTCACTGGACTCTGGGAGAAGGGCTTCAGCCTCAAGTTACCAAGTCAGACTCAGGTCAGGCCCAGGCCCATCTGCTTGCTCAAAGACGGTCCTAACCTATGTTTCCAGGTAGGAGTCCTTGGGGCTTTATCTCCTCCCATACAAAAAGTTCCCCAAAAGAGAAAGGGAGGAGGGAAAGGCAAAGTGCTCTGACCTGCGACAGGGACAGTCATCATCCTTCAGATCAGTCTTTCCAGGACATCCTGGCCATCGGCCTGCTGCAGGCTGGAGCAGAGATACCAAAGTCAGACCACCCTGGAGAGAGAAATAGTTGGGGTGAGCCCTTCCACATCCTGCCTGAACACCAGCCCTCTGAGCGCCAGGGGGATGGAGTCATCTTGTCTCATAAAACTGCCACAGCGAGCCCCGGACCCTGATCTCGCTCCAGCTGGAATCCAGCTCCACCAGCAACCATCAGGCTTCCATAACCTTGAAGACTGGTCTGGAGACATGAAGATCCCCCAAAACGGTATCACAGAGAAAACACAAAGCCAAGGGCACATTCATTCTTGCTTTGCTTTATAGAAACTTAAATTTTCTTGTATTGCACTTATCATTTTTTGTTTATAATTTTTAAATATTTCTTTTACTGCTTTAGAAAGGCATTTCTTCCTCAAATTCTTATGAATATTTTCATGTGGTTTCTTTTTCTCACTTCATTGTTTACACCCCCTCTGGGCACACAGAAAACTACACTTCCCAGTCCCACAGCCACTGCTACCCCTTGCTGTTAGGTGAGGCCACGAGACTTGTTTGGACCAATCGGCTGTACACAGCAGTGACTTCTGCTATTTCTAGGTTAGTGTTACATTATAAGAGTGGGTGAGAGATTTCAGGACACTCTCCCCTTGCCTGTCACCAGTGACACTCCAGGTCACGGAGCCTCTGTCAGTCGGCATCCCTAATAGACTATGGGAAGCAGAGCCCCCTACCGCTGACCTCATACACGTTGGAATCAGCCTGTGCTGTGTTAAAGCACTGAGATTTGGAGGTTGTTACATCAGCGTAAGGTCAGCCTAACCTGATGATGTGTCGTAATATCAGGAATCTTCTTATAGAAAAAGACCATCTTTTCCCTACAGGAGAGGAATGGAAAAAAGAATTCATAATACTCATTTGAGAGCTACATGCGTGCCCCTACACACACACACACACACACACACACACACACACACACACACTTGGCGGGGCAAGAATGCAGGCAATGTGCCCACACAACAGATGGAGTGCAGGACATGCACACACACAGCAGGGCGAGACTTGGGAATACACACAGGGCAGGGTAAAAGTATGGGGAAAGTACAAACACACACGGCAGGGCCAAAGTGTGGGGGAACACACACAACAGGGAGTGTGGAGAATGCAAACACGGCAGAGCGAGAGCGTAAGGAAAGCACACGCACAACAGAAAGAGTGTGAGGGAATGAACCCATCATGACAGGGAGAGTGTGAAGAATGAAACACACACAGCAGACCGAGGGTGTGGAGAATGGAGTACCGGAAAGAATTCGCTTCCATGGCTGCCCGCCCCAGGCGTGGGGGCGGGCACCAGCCACTCCCGCACCGAATTGCAGGGACCCGCCGCGCTTACCTCCTTTCCTCCATTTTGCTTTCGTGGACACTCCTACATCCTCCGCAATAGGAAGCTGGCGCCCACGCGGGTTACCACCTCCCCATAGTTTCCTTTTGCCCGCCATTTTCTGAGTCAAAATGGATAGAGGGCGTGGCTGCGGAATCCGCTGACCGCCCTCCCCCGCCCCCCTTTTCTTTTCCAGCGCTTTGCGGGTGGGTCACACCTTCACATTCTCTTGCAGGGAAGCCAGGCATCTTCTTCCTCTTCCTGTTTCCCTGGGCCAGAGGCCAACCTGCTCTCCAGGCACCTGGGAGTACCCAAACCTAACTGCTGTCCCCTCTCCTCCCTCCCCCGAAAGCCCACCATGTTTTTTTTTTTTTGGCCGCAAAATGGGCCGCGAAAGGGACGTAGGCAATGGAGTCCTCGACTTGGTGTTGGCCTTCGCCTTGGGGTATCCTCTGCTCTTTCAAACTCCTCAGATCCGGGACAAGCGGTAGCCCTTCTCCGAAGCGCGCTTGTCTGTCTTCAAAGTAGTGAGATGATGCTCAGGCGGGAAAGGTCTCAGGCTATACAATGACTTTAATTAACGTCAGCCCTTTGTCCAGTGAGGTCCATGTTTACAAGAGAACTTGAGTCCTCAGCTCTTCCAACAGCGCTTCAGGAGCTGGGTGGTCCCTTCCTGACCCCCGCCCCACGTGATACTGTTCATCTTTTCAGTCTTTGCCAGAAATACGAGAAGTGTATCATCTCCTTGGAATTTCTGTTTGCCTTTCTCAGCAAGGACCAGCCCCTTGGGGTTGATCCACCATGTCTCCTTTTTTTCTCTCCTCCCTAGTCTCACCATCATCCCACTCCCAAGACCTGAAGGCCTAGCATTTTCTTTGCAGTCCTCTCCGGGTCCTGAAGTAGAGTTCAGGAAATGAGGCTCAGTGAGAGTGAGAGATTTTCACTAGTTCTTTTTAATATTTGTCAGTTATATTCCTTATGGTTATTATAATCATTACTGTTATAAATATCAGTGTACATGCTGTTTGTCATTAGAAAATACAAAAGAGCTATCCATTGTCATTTGAGAAGCAGGAGGTAGATTCCAGCCACCTGTTTTCCTGCTCAGTGCTCATACAAATAGAGATCCTTCAGGCAACCACTTTTTTTGAAGTTTGAAATGTACAGAGCAGCTGGAGGCGCCCCCTTGTGAGGGGTGTGTGTGCCTTTTAGGGAATGGGGAGCTTTCCATGAAGTAAGCTTCTGAGGTCATAGAATCAATCTCATAGTACCAAGGAAACGTCGGAACTTCAGATATTAAAAGCTGGTCACAATGTTCTGGTCTTAAAAATTATTATTAATTAAATCTCCACAACTTGCCTACTTTCCAGTCTTCTGCCACATCCACATCCCTACTAACCCTTTCCAATTGCAGCCAAAATTTCCCACTACTTAACCTTCTCAGGGACAGATCTAGGTTGTGGGGCCTGAAACTTAAAATTTGGGGGACCCTCTTTAAGAAAAAGAATATTTAAAAAGATATGGGCAATGGAGACAATTAGGTATCAAAGTTAATATTTATTTATGAGAAAATTCACAACAAATTACAAAATTTAAACAATAGACATATACAAAACATTCCAATTTCCATACAAATAACATTTTTGTTAATTAATTGCCTGGCACACCTCTATGACTTTTTTCTCTAATTTATGGCCACAAACTGATTTCTTCATATATTTTTTTAAATATCTCTGAGAAAAAGTAAAGATAATTCAGTCTTTCATTTGCATGGTTAATTAATTATTGATAAATGTTTCAGCTTTACAACTTAGTACTGGTGGTGGATAAATTTTTAGTATTGTTAAATTTGAGTAAACTACTGTCGACCTCTGTCTAGTTTCTTTCTTACATGGGCTTAAGATTTGTTTTCTTTTGCAGATTTTTATCAATAATGTTCTTAATAGTGACACTCACAAACCAGTTTGATGTCAGTGTCCTGAAAGGGAGCAGACCTTGCCATCCCAGAGTATGCCTCTTAGGTATAAGGATTATTTTAGGCTATTTTTTTTTTTTAAAAAAAAGCGGAACTAGGAAAAGCTCTGAAAAATGAGTAGAAGTTAGCCTTTGTAAAAGTGATTTACATTCATAAAGGAAATCTCCATTTGTAAGGGTGTCCCCCTTCTCTGTACCTGATAGAGGATGACTAAATCTCTAGGAACTCTTAGCAACAGAGAAGACTAGGACTGAAATCTACATAACAGCCTTACCCTATGTTATTCTGTTTTTCCTGGTAACCTCCCATAACTGGCCTTCCCCACCCCCACATCTTTTGTCTCTAGCTAGAGATGGTATTTAAGGTGGTAGCTTGGGCCTTTGGGGGGAATTAATTCAGTTTCTTGAGTCTCTCCCCTGTATACAGGAGGTGTACATGTTATTAAACTTCTATATACTTTTCTCGTTAATCTGTATTTTATTATGGGGTGGGGGTGGAATCTTAGCCAAGAACCTAGAAAGGTAAAGGAAACATTATTTTTCCTCCCCCACAGTTCTCATTGTAGAATTGGTTTTGAATTTTTTGGCATCTTTATCAATGTCAGTACCTCCTGCGAAATCACCAAGAAATAAATATGAACCTGTGTGGATGTGATTGGGCAAAGCTACCAGCATAGTTGGTGTAGCAAAGACTGGGAGTCTGTTTTTGATAAATTATATTGTACTTCGAGGGAAGCAATGGGAAACAAGACTAAAAACGTACCTTGGAATCAGGTAATGAAGTGGGAAATAGGATCAAATGCTGGTAAGTGGATGGTGTTAAACTATCATGCTTTCCATTTGAGCCATAAGATTTATTCATGGTTCACTAAGCATATAGAAGGCAACAGAGTATAACAGGATCATTAGCATTAGAGTCAGACAGGGCTGGTTAGAATTTTAGAGCTACTTACTACCCTGTGAAATCTTACTAGTAATTAACATGCAAGGGATTAAGAAACCCATGAATAATTTATCCAATTAAACCCAAACTAAATGTAATTCCAAATCAACTTCCCCTTAGCTGGATCTAACACGCCATACATCTCGCCAACAAGAGAGGAAGTCAGAGTAGAAAAAGATAGTACTCTTAAATTGTGGTCAATATTTTTGTTTTTGCTAACTTTACAAAAGTACGACATAATATGGCTCCTGTATTAGTTTTATATTGCCATGTAACAAAATGCCAAACTTAGCTACTTAAAATAACAACCTCTTATTTTTATTTAGCTCACAGTTCAGTAAGTCAGATGTCCAGACATGCTGTGACTGACTGGGTTCTCTGCTCAGGATCTCATAAGGCTGAAGCCAAGATGTCAGCCAGGCTGTACTCTTATCTGGAGTTTAAAGTCCTTTTACAAGCTTATACTGGTTGCAGCAGAATTCAGTTTCTTGTGGTTTTAGGACTAAGATCCTATTCTCCTGTCCATCAGCTGGTGGTCACAGCTCAGAAATCATGCACATTCCTTGCCACATGGTCCCTCTACCTTCAAAGCCGAAAGTGGGAAATCTTCCTTACCTTGAACCCTTTCATGCTTCAATTCTCTCTGACTTAAGATCTCTTTAAGGGCTCATCCAGTTGGGTCAGGCCCACTTACTGATTGCCCTTTTGATCAACTCAATGATTTGGGAGCTTGAGTGCATCTGCAAAATTCGTTTTGCCATATAATGAAACATAATCATGGGAATGATATCATATTCACAGGTTCCATCTACAGTCGAGAGGAGGGAATTATACAAGTGTGAAGATCATTGGGGACCGCCTTAGAATTTTACCTATCATAACCCTTCCTGGAGGCCTTAGAT
Organism: Rousettus aegyptiacus; assembly: GCF_014176215.1. NCBI lineage: Eukaryota > Metazoa > Chordata > Mammalia > Chiroptera > Pteropodidae > Rousettus > Rousettus aegyptiacus. The sequence continues at coordinate 59,796,605 of NW_023416312.1, read as the reverse complement.
GGTGCCCATACAAATGAAGGGGCCATGAAACTTAAGCTTCATTAGCTTCAAGGTGAATTCACATCTACATTCCTGTACTCATTCAGAGTTTTCTACTCTACCTATACAACTTTATTCTGCTCATGAGCCCCCAAGCCTCACCTATACATGATCATGGACTAGTTATTGCTTACAGTTCTAACAGAAGTTACAAGCTGAATTGACCAACATTGTTTTTGTTGCTAAGATTTTTAGCATTGACCTAAGTTGGGGGATGATAAGAGCCTCACATCTTGGGCATACAATGAAAGGCAGCCATGTTTTCTTATATATCTACCGGGGTATGTCAGGTTGGGGGAGACACAGGCCAACTGCAAAGAAACAGTACTTGTCCTCTAGGGACCTCTGGGAACTTCATCATGACTGTGCCTGTTATGTGCCTCACATGGGGACAGTTGCTATGTATAGGCCAGTGGGCTATCCCACATGCCCCCTCCCCAGTTGGTTTTTTTCCCCCTCTTTAATTCCCACCCCCCAACACTTCCACCCCTGACCTACGAAAGTTGCCATCTCCCCTTAAGAACTGGATCTCTGAAGGTGGGGCCTCTCCTCTCACATGCTTTCGGCGTGCGCCCAGGGTCTGGCGTACCCAGGGTATGGTCCATGGCTCCACCTGGGGTGCGAACCCAGGACCTTCTGCATGTAAAGCAGACATGCTAACCACTACACTATGGAGCCACCCCTTGCTGGTTTTTGAGGTAGAGATTATTAGCAGGTCAATAGGAATTCAGAGATGATAATGTCCAGTGGGGACTAGAGTTATTTGAAAGTCTCAAAGAACAAGTAAATGACCAAATTAATCTACCTTATTTCCTGATTTCATCTTGCCATCCTCCTGCTCAAAGGCTCATGATGGTAACCCCACAATCCACTGAATATTCTTAGATTTCCTATCCTGACATTAAGGGCTCTTTAGGATCTAGTCTGAGTCATATATTCTAAGTTTTGTCAACCATTTTTTTTCTCTGTTCCAGCTAAAAGACACCCCTAATCAGTGTGACCCAAACATGCTTTATACTTACCCACTCTGTTTTCTTGTTGTGTCATTCTCCTAGAACAACTAATTTCTCTACAGGAATAGGAATAAGTAATATAAAGGAATGTACACCTCATAAGGGAATTGTTCCTTGGGATGTTTCAGGAACACGAAAATAGGCCACATGTGCTGAGAGCCATTAAGTAGCCAGCCCTATGATAGCAAAGGCTTCACACCACCATTGCTTTTGGACAGAACCAGAGAGTTTAGCTCAGGCTAGTGAAAAAGAGATTTTTTTCAGAGCACCGTGGACCTATTGCTTGGTTTGTAGTCTACATCTGATTTCATCACTTGTCATGGTACATAAAAGATCTCCTTCACTTTGAATACCTTTGGTTTCTTCTCCCATCCTTCTTCATGTCTCCCCTTATGTTATATGTTCCTCAATTACTTTCCATATACTCTTTAAATATCCTAGGACTTTTCTTCTGCTAAACTGAGCATAATTGGAAATATTCTCCCAGTGAAGTAGATCATGGCCAGCCTTATCCACAAAAAAAGGCCCCTAAAGTTGACATGCATTGAAAGTATCTTTCCTGAAGAGCAAACACAGAAGAGAGGCATTCCCAGTGCTATCCAGAAAGAATGTCAAGGCCTAGAGCCTAGACATTAAGCCTTGGCAAAGTGGTTCACTAAGTAGCAGATTTAATGCCTTCTAGGTTAAAGTATTTTGGTAAAATACAAAATCCTTCCTTTCTATATCTATAAACAATCCTTACATATTATTTAAAAAGTAAAGAAAAACCTTTTACAATCTCTTATCAAGAGCAGACCAATAGTCCAAGAAAACTTTGTCCTTTTAACGGAGAAAAAGAAAATTAAGTATTAGTTTAATGTAAGTACACTATTGACATTAAAGCTGTGTTTAAAACCCTTACAATAAATTCATTCAATTTTAGCCAGCTTGACTAAGGTAAAATCGTCTTTCTCTTTAAGGGGTGTGGTTGACGGAATACCCATATGGATGAATGTCATGTGCATATAAAAATAAATAAAATATATGCTATATAAGATAATACTATGAATATACATATATGAATGCATAAAAGTATTTGAATGTATAATATATAAAATAATACACATGCATGCTATATAAAACAGTAAATGGATAGAGCATATAAAAGGAGATATATATACACACAGTATACGTAAATGCATGTTAATATTAACAATTATTTTCTCTGGGTAGAGGAACTATAAGGAATTTATATCTTCTTTTATACTTTTCTATATTTGAAGATTCTTTTTAGTACGAACATATAATTTCCACAATCAGAGAAAAAGTAAAAATAGTATCAAGACCATTCAGTTGAAACACATACACATGCAACATACACACTTCTCTCAACTTGAGACAGGGAAAAACCATCTAACTATATATTGCTTCTTGTGCCAGCCACTTCACCCCCAAGAGGAGGCTGATACTGTGTCAGTCCACGGTGAGTAAAGGTTGAGGCATTTCCTCCCCAGTATCAAGTCTTTTCCCTTTATTCACCAATAGTTTCCCTGCCTCTCTTCTTCGTTAGCTGTGTTCAACTCGCAGTTCTCACTCTAGTCACTAGATGGTGCAGTTACCTCTATTTTCTAAATACTCTTCAAAACAGGTATTCTCTTGGTAGAGCATTAAAGAAAAAGTTCATTTTTACACACAAGTTATAAATCAGTGCATTCAGCAGAATCTCACTTCTGTTTGAAAAATACATATTAATAGAAAAGGATATAAGAATATACAATTGGATTCTTCATTCATTCATTTAATTCAATAAATATTCATAAGGTGCTTACTATAAGCCAGGTATCAATAGCCACAATCCATATTTCCATGTGAATTTCTTTTCCGAACTCTGAACACTTATATATAACTGCCTGCTGGAAATTTTCACTTGGAGAAAGGTAATAAAGTGAAAACTCACCCAAATGCACAGCAAAAATACAATATTTAGCAAATCTAAATCAATTATTCCCCGAGCCTTGGAAAGTTATAGTCTAAATTGTGGGCAGTGTGGTAGAGTGGGGAGAAGGCAGAATTTGATTCAGACAAATCTGAGTTTGAACACAGGATCAGTCTCTTATTTATCTGTATAATCTTATACTTCATTTATAAGAAAATAATTGAGTTTAGATTAATATTTCTAAATGAGAGAGGGAAGAGTCTCTGGGTATTATGCAAGGACCCTGAACCTGATCCCTCTCTGCATCCTCACCACAGGGACACCCACTCTCCTGCACTGTCTCCTCAGAGCCAGGGCATCCTGGTTAGCAGAGGGCTCTCTCCCCAGGGTCCTGTACCCTCAATGCTTTCTGCTCTGGAGTTAGCCAGGTAAGTCACCTTTTGGACATGTGACGGACATACCAGCCTTCTGTCTGGGCACAGAGGTGGTGAGGGGCCCGGAGAACCAGGCTCTGGATGCTGCTGACCCTCCACCATCAATGCTTTCAAAAGCACCTTCACACCAATTCACAGTCTGATGGCCCTTGGACCCCCAGTCATGGGCTGGACTTGCAGTGCAGAGGGGTGTTCACATAAATGGCGACACCTTCCTTTTTCTCCTGAATTATAAGACCAAATGCCTTTGCAAGCTCCCTTTACCTGGGGTCTCCTGTGCCTCTGGGCCTGGGTTGACACAGACATCACAAGCACTGCACCTGGCACACACACAGCTAAAGTCACCACAGAACCGCCAAAACAGGCGGGGCGGGGGGGCACATCCAAGGCCCTTCTGGAAGTCTGAGCAAGGTGGGTAGGAGAGGGATGGGTGAGGTCTAACCTCATTGAGGGGGGCGGCGCTACTTCACTGGACTCTGGGAGAAGGGCTTCAGCCTCAAGTTACCAAGTCAGACCCAGGTCAGGCCCAGGCCCATCTGCTTGCTCAAAGACGGTCCTAACCTATGTTTCCAGGTAGGAGTCCTTGGGGCTTTATCTCCTCCTATACAAAAAGTTCCCCAAAAGAGAAAGGGAGGAGGGAAAGGCAAAGTGCTCTGACCTGCGTCCTTCAGATCAGTCTTTCCAGGACATCCTGGCCATCGGCCTGCTGCAGGCTGGAGCAGAGACACCAAAGTCAGACCACCCTGGAGAGGGAAATAGTTGGGGTGAGCCCTTCCACATCCTGCCTGAACACCAGCCCTCTGAGCGCCAGGGGGATGGAGTCATCTTGTCTCATAAAACTGCCACAGCGAGCCCCGGATCCTGATCTTGCTCCAGCTGGAATCCAGCCCCACCAGCAACCATCGGGCTGCCACAACCTTGAAGACTGGTCTGGAGACATGAAGATCCCCCAAAACGGTATCACAGAGAAAACACAAAGCCAAGGGCACATTCATTCTTGCTTTGCTGCAAGAAATCTAAATTTTATCTAATAAAATTGATGAGGTTGTTTTTTAATTTCTTACTTTAAAAATATGCTTGGACAAGACTTTCATCTTTTTTAATTCTGATACAATCTTGCATTTTCTTCTATTTCAGTTTACTCTTACTAAAACCAGGAGTATATAGTATATAGTAGTGACTATCTGACTTATGAGCTTATTTACAGAAAAGCAGATTTAGTGAGTCTGGGGTAAGGCCCAGGTCTCTGCATTTTTTTGAGAATTACTCATATATATGTAATTTTAATGTTAAATTGGGGAAACAACCCCCCACAACTGTGATCCTTTTGGAACTGCAAATCATACTTCCAGAGAAGTGAACACACCAAAGCTTAATCAAACAGAAATCCAGGGTTTATGACTGGGCCATACTTTAAAAAATTTACTAACCACTATCTGTTTCTAGAATCAACAGAATCAATAGAATGAAATCAGGTTTTATAGGGTACCTTAACAGAGAAATAGTATCTGATATATACACCCATATATATGTATATGCATGTACATATGTAGTACTTTAAAGACTTACAAAGTACTTTTGCATGTTTCTTATTGATGTGGGTGGGTTAGAAGGGAATTTTCCTTCTACCCCCACCTACATCAGTAAGTCTAACTTTTCTCTTTAGTGTAGACAAATTGAGCAGGTCAGCTGAAAAGATTAGGCAAGCCTGCCAGAAGCCGCTCTGAAAGAATTCACCCTAAGGCAAATGTTAGGCTATTAAAGCCATAGTTATCCTTGGAGGTTATTTGGGATAGAGGTTCCAATGTCAAGTGCATAGCATTGTGTCTGGCTCACAAATCTGCCTCCTAGCCCAGTAAACTCATGTTTGAGTCCAGTGAAGAAAAGGGAGGCTTTCAGGAAAAAAAAAAAAGGACTACTTTCCTGAGAATCCTTTAAGATAGCAGTCCCCAACTTTTCTGGCACCAGGGATGGGTGCTCCTGTGAGAGTCTAATGCCTGATGATCTGAGGTGGAAGTGAGGTGGTGATGCTAGTGCTGGGAGCTGCTGCATGTACAGATGGAGCCTCACTCACTCACCCTCCACTCACCTGCTGTTGTGCGGCCCTATTCCTAACAGTCCAAAGGGCTGGTACCAGTCTGTGACACAGGGGGTGGGGGAAGTTTGGGGACCTCTGCTTTAAGACATTGATGTTTAAGCAAAACTGAGATGGTATCCACCTGGATAAGTGTAATATTAAAGCTGGAGAAGGGGCATTCACCTAATACCTGTAAGAGACACAGTTCAGCTTGGCCCAGCAGGATATCTGAAGCCATCAGTGAGGCTTTGCACCTAGAGGTCTCTGGCACTTCATTTGTGATAGGAGCCATGGAAGGAGGACTCAAGAGGAGGAGCAGCTGTGCCCAGCAGACATGGCAGTACCCAAGGGAAGAGAATAGCAGGACAGGAAGAGACAGTGACACTCACCAGGAATCTCACGGGAATTGTTTGTGAGCACTAATGAGCCCTCCTCTTTTGGGTACCAGCCCCTGGATTCTTGAAGGAACTCTATAGGGTTCCTGCATGTTGTAGGTGGGGGAAAAACACACAGCTCCTCATCTTTACCTCAGTTGGTTCCAGAGCAGCCCTGTAAGTCAAGTATATTCCTATTTAAATGGGTAAACAATAACCCTTAAACAAATATAAGTACTTGTTTTATATTTATATTGCCTAAGAGATTCAGAAGAAACATTGGCTTTACTTTTTTTTTAAGTTCTGTCAAGTATTTATTAAGTGCCACATCCTCTTTATAAGCTGATAGTTTTTAAACTGCTTTACATTTTCCCCATTGTATCAGAGTGTTTTGGAACTCAAGTAAAATGTGTTCTTCTTGAAAAAAAATGAGAAGTCCCAACAAAGCATAAATGAAAAACCAAAAAATCACTATTCTTACTGCACAGATAACCACTTTTAAACCTTTGAAGTATATACTGTTTTCTTTGCTTATTAATATATAAATATACATTTTTTACAAAAACGAGGTACTACAAATACTTTTCAAAAACTGCTTTTTTCACATCACAATATATAACGTCCATCTTTTCATGCAAACGGGTGAGACTCCTAATTGACAGAAGGAGACTTGCAGATGGGGGGGGGGTGGAAGCCCAATTTAAGCCAATTACAAGTGAAACACACCTTAAATAAAGCCAGGCAAAAAGTCCAAAGAAGATGGCGGGAGGGATACAAGAAAATGCAAACCAAGTTCAGGTGGCAATACTTAAATCTGGCAAAGCAGCACTGAAGGCTGGACATATTAAATAGGATAAGGACGGTTCCGTCTTGCTTTCCAATGCATGATCATCAATTTGTTTCGTACTCTTTTCATCTCTTCCATCTCCTCTGCTACCTTTATCATCTCCTCGTTGCTCAAATTTCTGCCGTGTATGTCCCCTCTGAATTGTGGGCGAGAGCGAGCCAGCCTTTCCTTAAAGCTTCCTTCTTCCAGCTTATGTTTTCCCACTCCACAAGGAGGCTGCTCCATGGGAGGGCGCGCCTCGAACAGGTCCTTCCTAGAAAGATGCTCCTGAGGGGGGCGCTCTTCGGACACCAGCATCTCGGGAAGGAGCTCGGGAAGGAGTTCCTCGGGAAAGAACTCCTCCTCCGAGGACTGCTCCTCAGAAGACGGCTCCTCCGGACTCGGCTCCTCGGAAGACGGCTCCTCCAGACTCGGCTCTTCGGACGACTGCTCCGGCGGAGGCTGCTCCTCGTCGGTCCTGGGCGCGATCTGTGGCTGTTCTTCATTTGCTTGGCAGGACTTTTCCATGCTGGGAATGGTCTTCATAAGCACAGTTATTCAGAGGAGGCAAGAAAGGCAAAGTCAAGTCAGGATAATTGGTGGCCAGACCGAAACCACGGCCTCGGGTTCCCATACTTGCCTCTTCCTGCTTTGGGGCCCAGGTCCTCCCACCTACGCTGGCCGAGAGGCTGTGGTCCCGGGGACGCCGCCGCGTCTCCCGCCGCCGCCGCGGTCGCCCCCTCCTTCCCGAAAGCCCACCATTTTCCCAGCAGGCCTTGCCTCGGGCCTCTCCCGCCACATCAGCAGAGGCGGGGCGGTGGCGCCGCCGACTCCGTTCCCACCGTCGTACCCCCTCGCACCGCACCCCCTGCCCACCCCTTCCCGGACCCGGACCTCTCCTGGCCTTGTGCTCCTACGTGTTCCGTCCTCGAGGTGCTCGGCTGTGACCTGCAGACCTGCAGACGGACGCCAGAGAGGGTAGGGGGCGGGCAGTGGGTAGGAGGAGGGGCTGACTGACTCACTCCCCTTTTCTGGGCACCGGCCGCCGCCCCCGCGCCCTCCCTTTTTTGTTCCCACCCCCACGTCTTCCCGCTTCTCAAGCTTTGTCCTTCGTGCCCCCACCCCCACCCCGCAGCGCTCGTCATTCCTTTTCAGGTGGGAAGTGGAAGCGAAGGGTTGATTACTGAGAAACTATTTCTAAGTGTCGGTGGCTCCCTTTTGGGGTTTGCCCACTCATCCCCCCGCCAATACCACCATTTTCTGGACCGAAGTGCGGGCGCCGGGCTGGCATAGGGAAAGGCCTTTACTGGCATAGAGAAGGGCCTACACTCTCTGCCATCCCGATCCCAGGAGTTATTGGGCAGCACCGACACACCGATTTCAGAAGGCGGAGGGGACTTACTTCCTTCAGCTTTTCCCCTCGTCCAAAGGGCAATAGGCAGACGGTGTCTGGACAGGCAGAAAGGACTAGGACGAGAGGGACTTGGGCAAACACAGGCTCCTGGTCACGTGAGAGCGGCGCGTCACCGCCAAGCTCGGATCCCCAGTTACCACTTTGACCCGCAGCCGCGCTGCAGCAACCTACCAGTATTTCTTGAACCCCAACGCATCAGGCATCTTCAGTCACCTCTCTTTGTTGATATTTGCCTTTTCCTGGTTGTAGAGTCGGTCAGCGTCCAGATTTTGGGGTTAGTCCCTTTTCCTCTGCCTCTTATCCTTACAACCACCTCTCACCCTCATTCTTCTGTCATCAGCCGAGGCCCATTATTATTTCCCGTACAGTCCAGATCCTGCACTCAGATTTGACTATTTCTCCTTAATGAATCTACATCATATGCCACCTCTCCCAGTTTTAATCCACATCTGTAGCTCAACTTGCCTTTCATCTCGTCACTTTCATAGGAGATGAGCTTTTACTTTTCCATGACTTCAGGATTTTATTTTTGCTGAGCCCCTGAACCTATATCACAAATAAAAGCTCCAGTCTAAATTGGTAATCATTCAGTTCTAGAACTCTAGAAACAATTAAGTTTGTAAATATAAAAAGACTGAATGCTTCGAATTTCATAAATCAAAACACACATCTGTCCAAGTACAAATAGTCTGAAAAAGGAAATGGGAACATTTTTGATGGAATGCATGATATTACTGTATGTATGTATGTATGTATGCATGTGTATAAATATACATACTATTATATATGTGTATGTATATATACTGTCATTTTTCATAATAGAAATAAAATACTTTTGCTGGAACTCAGATCCTTAACCAGCCACCTCTTGGTGTTGCTGGTTGAGAAAGTTTATATTCATTAAATTAGCAAATATTCGGGTCTATTTGGGTCGTGGGGCTGCTAGACCCCAAAAAGAGTGATTCAGCACAGAGGACATTCATATTAAACAATGCAATAATTCTGTCGACCACCCACTGAATATAGCAGGATTAAAATCATGCTAGCATACTCAATTTTCACTACAAGTCTGTATCTATAATTTTGTATCTAATGGTGTTTTATGATCTTCCTCATGCCTGCATTTCACCTACTCACATCAGCCTGGATGTTACTTTCTCAGTCAGATGACCTTTCTTCTAGAGAGCAGAAGATACCTCCTCTCCTGTCTGTATTTTACACTTTCAGGATAGGTGGCCATCAGATCTGTAAGGATGCTGGGATGGCTTCTTTCAAACCTAGGTTGCCTACTAAGTTCCCAAACAGAAATTCATATGTGAAATTTCCCGTTTTGTCACTCTTCATCCAACATCTAACTTACTTTGTGCTGAGATAGCTACAAGACAGATATTAGTTTACCTTTATATCTTTTCCATAACCTTTGTTACTTTTCAGTTTTTCAGTAATGTGTGTCTTTTAAACCAAGTTTCACTATACCTTCCTTAATCTTTTCACCAAGGGATGGGTTCATCATTTGTATCGTTTCTTTCAATAGTAGGCCCATTTCATTCATTTCTTCGTTTCTATCTTTTTTCCCCCCTTACATCCTGTGATGGAGAACTCGCTGCCTTAAAAGATATCCCACTGAAATTTCAGACAGTTCTAATCATTCAGAGTGGTTTGTTGTTGTTGTTGTTGTTGTTGTTGTTGTTGAGTTGAAATCTTCCTCCCAATTATTTATACACATTGGTCCAGATTCTGCTCTCTGGAGTGGTACGAAACAAGTATGAAAGAACAAAAGTGACTTTTACCCTTGATAGCCTGACACTGGTGGAGTTAATGTTCTGGTTCTTTACCCTTCCCACCTGTGAGACACACTGGACAATCTACTTGACCTTTCTATGGTTCAACTGCCTCATCTACAAAATTGGAGGCATAATAGTACCTACATCATAGGATTGGTAAGAGGAATAAATGAGTCAGTGTATGTAAAGGACCTGGAATAATGCCTAGTATATAGTAAGCACTCTATAAATATTAACTATAATAGTAGTAATAGTACGATGTGCTAATAACACTACTAATTATCATTCTTTTATTATTAACATTAACTTAGCATTTATGCCAGGCATTGCAGTAAACACTTTAAATATGCTATCTTATTTAATCCTTAAACAATTATGTTCTTACCAAGAACCTCCCCAGTTAGTTTACCTCTTTCTTTCGTAATATATTTTTTCAAGGTCATTCACCATCCTACATGCTCCTGAATTTGTAAATGTCTCTACAAATAGTGAATTTTCTGTCTAGTGTAGAATGAAGTGATCTTATCACACCCTTCATTCTAGAATAGCCACTATATATCTATAGATGCATCCTAAGATCTTAGGTTTTATGGATGCCATGTCACACAGTTGAATCCACTTTAAGTTGCAGTCAGCTGAGACCCTCAGATCTGTTTCATACATCCCTGTTAAAGCATTTTTGTAAATTATTTTAGTTTTAACTCAAGTACAAAAGCTATTTTTCTGGGTTCAATGTCATCTTAGATTCACTCGTTCTTTGAATCCAGATTCTGTCATTCAGTACATTAGCTACAAAATATTAATTTAAATCACATAGTACTAAACAGGTTGATAATTTCAGCAAACTCAGGAAAGATCTAGGGGAGATCTCAGCAAAGAGCTCTGACCCCAGATGAAAAATTCCTTTTCCCTGTTGAGTGTGACAGCCAGGAGTGTACCCTGCCTTCGTTTCCTCTCTCAGTGCTACTTCTTAGGGCGGGATTATTTTCTAGTGCTACTGGTAGAAGACACAGTTGCCCCCTGAAAGCTCCCAAACCAGTATAAATTAACCCTTGATGAGAACTTAGTAAATGTGGGTGGTGGACAGGCAAGGGAGGTATGAGGAATTAGAACCAGGAAAGGAGGAAGGAAGACAGTGTGTTCATAAATTGGATTTCTCTCTGCCTGACAGTAGCTGACAGTAGAGAACCTTGAGAGAAAAGACTCTTCAAGAAGGAATAAGGTGAAAGTGATTCTACCATGGTGACAACCATTTGTTACAAAGGAATGTGCTCAGCCACTTGTTTGTGTGTGGTCAGGGTGGGGGCTGTGAAATAACCCTTCCAATAAATTTGATTTGATACTGCTCATTTAGGGTCCTGTGAGGACATATTGTTAGACTCACTGTTGCTAGTGAGGGTTTAAGTCTAAGTAACTCCATTTTACAAGTGAGATAACTAAGGTTCTGGGAGGTTATACATAGTTCCCATGGAAACACAAATGATAGTAAGCAGCTGAGATGGGATTTAAACCTTGACAGTGGGACATGAGAGATTGAACCTTTAACTCCTTTGTAAAACTGCTTCTGGGAAGTGGGCTCTAGACATGTTTATGTGCAACCACAGTGGGCAGCACAGGCCTTTTCATGTAGCAGGAGCTGAAAGCAGGCAGGGCAGCCATGTCTACAAGGGAGAAGGCAGTCAGCCACTGGCAGCTGCTGCCATAACAGTAGTCTCCAGAGGCGTGGCCTTTCTCTGAGGCATCTGAGGAAGCCCAGGGTAGGTTTCCAGTTCAGGGATTCCTGTTTCTTGGAGGGGCTGCACATCTGTGGCAGGACCAGAGCCCCTTTCCCTCTGAGCCCATTTGCAGTAAAGACTCCGTGGAGGTCTGGTTTCACTTTGCAAGGCCCATATGCCTGGAGTTGAGGAATTCTGCCCTCTCCAACTCAGAAGTTCTCCATGCTGCTGCCACCTCCTCTGCATTCTTTTCTAATGACACCCATGGCTGTTCTTTGGTCTCAAGACTTGCAACTGTACTCTCAGGCTTTCTTCCCCTACCCCAACCCCAGGAAAAAATGGTCAAGTGGGAAATGCAATGACTATAGCCTTCTCTTTTCTGCTTCTGGCCTCACTGTACCTACCTAGACACACACACCCCTTCCCCTCCCAAGCCCCACCTTCTATATGCCCAGAGAAACAAAGAAGGGGCTCTGAGGAAAGGTGAGGTAGCAACTCAGGCTGCTGGGAAGCACTCAGGGACAGAGAAGGCAGGTCTAATCTGGGCTGAAGGGAGGTAGCATGAGGCACTGAGCTGGGCACAACTTGGGCTGTCACTCGCTGGAGGCTTCTGGAGGCCTGGGAGCCTGTTACCCCTCTCGATGCCTCTGTGTCCTTCTTCTCCTTAAACAGTGGAGGAAGGGGCTGTGGTTGAACAATGAATGAGGTCACTTCCAGCTCTAGGATGCTGTGACTCCATACAGTGGCTTCTCTTAGGAATACCATTTGGCCCGAGTGAGGACTTCTGCAGGCTGTGGCTGCAGCTGCCTTTCCCAGAATTCAGATGAGCTCAGAGGACAGAACTCAATATATACTGGCCTTCCCTGTGGATGTCTTGCACACTCACAGCCTTACTCTTGGCCTTCCAGAGACTCCCAAAGGGCCCAGAACAACCTTAGTCTGAGGTCTGGGTGACAGGGCTTAGGACAGAGGCAAGGAAGGCTGTATAATTTGCAGGGCCTAGTATAAAATGACAACGTAAGGCCCCTTGTTCAAAAACCAAGAAAAAATAATAAACTCTTTATTTTGGAATACTTTAAAAAACAAGAAAATACCACTACAGGTACTAAAACACAGGTATAAAGCTTTTCTTTCTCTCATGGTCTCTTTTTTGACTTTTCATGTTTTTTTTTAATAGACTTAATTTTTTAAAACAGTTTTAGAGATACAGAGAAACTGAAGATACTATAGAGAATTCCTGTTTACTCCACACCCAGTACCATCTTAAGATAGTATGGTACATTTATTACAATTAATGAACCAATATTAATATATGTTTGTACTTTCTTCAAATATCCTTTTTTACCTAATGCCTTTTTTTTCTTTTCCTGGATCTTATCCAGAATATCTTGTTACTTTTAGTTATCATGTCTCCTTAGGCTCCCCTTGGCTGTGACAATGTCTCAGACTTTCTCTGATTTTGATTACCTTTGTAATTCCAAATATATTAGTTAGGTATTTGTAGAATGCCCTTCTGTTGAGATTTTGCTTGTCTTTTTCTCTTGGTTAGACTGGAATTATGACTTTTGTGGAGAAAGATCACAGAGATAAAGTGTCATTTCATCATATCGTATCAAGGCTACATCCTATCAATATGATTTATGACCGTTGACATTGGCCTTGTCTTGGCGATTTTTATTATTTAATGTTTTAGTAAAGGAAAATTAAAAATTCAGGTTATTAACATGAATTAGTTAATATTGTACAATTCATTTTAAATGCAAATACAAGAACATTTTACTCATGTAGAATCACTAAAATTGCACAATTCATATTTTGTTGCATGTACAAGCATATGTATTTACTTCTTATCAGAACAGTGGAAACGCTGCACAAAACTAACTCAACTGTTTTTATTTCACTTCTTGATACGTGCACATATGACCATTCTACAAGACTGAAAGGAAAAGAAACTGTGGGTTGTTCTCTCTTTCCTTCTTGTCATCATTTTTGACATAAGTGGTTGGCAAATACTAGGCAGTAACACATGTAAGAAAGGATATGATTGTGTTTCTCAGTCATTTGTGTTTCTTAAAATGTGATTCTGTATCGGAAGTAAGCTCTGAATGGAACCAAAAGGTGGCCTCTCTTGGTTATAGAGGTAACATGCTTATTACTTACTTGCTTTGAGTTTGAGTCCCCCTGAATTTTGTGCTTATGGGGCATAGGGAATGCAATTGGCAAGTGGGACAACAAGAATGGCAGACATAAGAATTGTGTTTCTCCTGTCCTGTCCTTTTGCAAATACCATGATGTCTCTTTTAACAATATTTTTTTTATTTTTCAATTATAGTTGGCATACAATATTATATTAGTTTCAGGTGTACAATATAGTGATTAGACATCTATATATCTTACAAAGTGATCACCCCAATAAATCTAGTACCCATCCGACACTGTATATAGTCATTACAATATTATTGACTATATCTTTATGCCATCCTTTATATCTCCATGACTGTTTTGTAACTACCATTTTGTAACTCTTAATCCCTTCCCTCTTTTTCACCTACTCCCACAACCCCGCTCCCATGTGGTAATCCTCTAAATGTTCTCTATATCTATGACTATTTTTTTTATTTTGTTCTTTAGATTCCACATGTAAGTGAAATCATATGTCATTTGACCTTCTCTAACTGACTCCACTCAGCACAATACCCTCTAGGTCAATCGTGAAATATCTTTTTCTATCCCTTTAGTTTTAGTCTGTGTATGTCCTTTAATCTGAAGTGACTCTTTTATAGGCAGCATATGTAAGGGCCTTGTTTTCTTATCCATTCAGCCACCTATCTTTTGATTAGAGCATTTAATTCTTTTTCATTTGAAGTACTCATTGGTAGCTATGTAGTTATTGACATTCTTTATTTATATTTTTGATATATATATTTTCTTGTTTTTAAAGAAGTCCAACATTTCCTGAAATACTGGTTGGTGGCGATGAAGTGCTTTAGCTTTTTCGTGTCTGGGAGGTCTTTATCTGTCCTTCGATTCTAAATGATAGCTTTGCTGGGTAAAGTAATCTTGGTTGTGGGTCCTGACTTTTCATCACTTTGAAAATTTTGTGGCAAGCTCTTCTGGCCTGAAAAGTTTCTGTTGAAAATTGGCTGACAGTGTTAGGGGAGGTCCCTTGTAGGTGACTAACTGCTTTTTTCTTGCTTTTCTTAAGATTCTCTCTTTGTATTTAACCTTTGGCATTTTAATTATGATGTGTCTTGGTGTGGGCCTCTTTGGGTTCATTTTATTTGGGACTCCGCACTTCCTGGGCTTGTATGTCTATTTCTTTCACCAGGTTAGGGAAGTTCTCCATTATTTCTCAAAATAAGTTTTCAATTCCTTGCTCTTTCTCTCTTCCACTATGATGCGAATGTTGTTGCACCTCATGTTGTCACAGAAGCCCCTTAAACTATCCTCTGTTTTTTGGATTCTTTTTTGTCTTGCCACTGTTCTGATTTGGTTTCCTCCACTACCCCATCCTCTAAACTGATGATTCGATCCTCCAGTTCATCCAGTCTGTTGATTCTTTCTAATGTATTCTTCATCTTAGACATATTCTTCATTTCTGACTGGTTAACTTTTATATTTTCTGTCTCCATTTTCATGTTTTCAACCTCACCATTAAAGTTATCACCAAGTTGATCTACTTGTCCCCTAAGTTCCTTGAGCATTCTTATAACCAGTGTTTTGAATTTTTCGTCTGGTAGATTGTTGAGTTCTTTTTCTCGAGCTTTGTTTTGTTCTTTCATGTAGGACATGTTTGTCTCTCCATTTTGGCTGCTTCCCTGTGTTTGTTTCTATGTATTAGGTAGAGCTTCTAAGTCTCCCGGTCTTAGTAGAGTGGCTTTATATAGTAGGTGTCTTGTGGGGCCCAGTGGCACAGTCTTCCCTGGTTATATGAGCAAGGTGCTCAGGGGTATTCCTTGTGTGAGTTATGTGTGCCCTCCTTATGTAATTGAGCCTTGGTTGCTATTTGCATTTTGATGGGAGGGATTGGCCCTTGGGCTGATCTTCTGTGGGACTGGCCTGTGAGGAGCCGACCCTATGGAACAGGATTCAGTTCAGCAGGGCTTTGGTGCCTGCCGAGTCTGCTCTTCAGGTGTGTCCTCCTCAGATGCAGCCCTGGATGGTACTCCAGCTCTGTGGCCAGTAGAAACAGGCCACTGGGTGTGCCTGCCCAAGGGCTTCCTGGGAGGAGCCCAGGTATAGGCCAAGTTCAGCCACAGCCTTTGCACTTTCTGGGACCACCTGGTAAGAGTCACTAAGCAATCTGCTGATGGCTCCCACCCCTGTTAGGCTTAGAGGTACCTCAAGAGGCCAAGCCAGAAACCCTGCCACTAGTACGGGGCTTGGTGCTGCTCAGCAAGAGGTACAGGACATACTGAGGCCAGATGCTGCTTTTTTGGGTTTTGTGAACCTTTGAGAGATTTTAGGAAAGTCTGCAGCAGGAGCTGAGACAGGTCATTTGTATAGAATGTACCACTGGAGGCAGCTCGGGTGGCTCCACAAGTTGGAAGAGATGGAGTCTCAGGGAATCACCTGGGTGAAACGACCTGTGTTATCCAGGTTGATGGAGACTCAGGTATGGCAGCCACCTATGTCGGAACACTGGGAGAGGGGAGGACTCAACCAAGGAGTGATGAATACTGGTAGCACGTCTGTCCAGGAGAAAGCTGCCCCTCCAGCCCTCACCCTAAAGCCTGACAACTCAGTGTCTCCCCATATATCCCTGGTGCCCCTTGAGCAGCTGCCCTACTGCTGGAGCTTAGAGTGAAGGAGTCCTTCAGTGAGTAAGGCTGGGCACAGGCCTTTTAAGAGGAAGGTCTCCGCTTCCCACAGGCCTCCATCTCACTCAGCCAGTTTCCGCTGGTTTTCAGAGCCAGAGATTGTGGGGACTTCTCCTCCTGGCACTGGACCCCTGTGCTGGGGAGCCCATTGTGGAGCCAGGACCCCTCTCCTCACAGGGAGAGGGGGTTCTGCAGCCAAGATAACCCTCCTGATTCTCCACCACCACACACTGTTGTGGGACTGGCTGTTTCATATCTCTGCCCCTCCTACCAGTGTTGTCTTATGTATGTCCCCAGTGGTAGGACTTCTGTTCAGCCAGACCTCAGGCGACTCCCACTTATGGTTGTTCTTCTGTAGTTTCACTGTAATTTTAGTGTGGTCATGAGAGGAAGCATGCACAGCACCCAGCTTCTGTGCCATCTTGGCTGGTCTCCACCATGCTGTCTTGATTACTGCAACTTTATAGAAGGCTCAGAGTCAGGAATTGTCAGTCCTCTGATATTGTTCTTTTTAAAATTTGTCTTAACTGCTACAGATCCTGCACATTTTCTAACAAGCTTTAGAATAAACTTGTTGATTTTCACACAAAAAAGTCAGCTGGAATTATACTTGGAATTATACTAAATATGCAGATCAATCTGGGGAGAATTGTCACTGTGATGAGATTGTGTCTTCTGATATGTGAACATGGTATACTTTGTCATTTTTTTTAGGTCTTCTATAATTACTCTCAGCAATATATCATAGTTTTCATGTATTGCATAAAATTTATCACAAATTACTTCATGCTTTTGATGCCATTGAAAATGGTATTTAATTTTTTTTATTTTCTAATTATTTCTAGTATATAAGATGTATACTTGATTTTTTTTGCATAATTACCTTTTATCCTGAGACCATACTAAATTCACTTATTAGATCTAATAACTTTTTTAATTGAAAAAATTTAGACATTTATATAGTTTATAAAACAATCCCCCTAATTGCTCCTTCTCTCCTCTAGTTTTCTACCTAGCCTTTACATTAATGCTAACTGCATTCCATATGTCGTGCTTCCCATCCCTGTGACCACCTATCGACTAATAATTTGTACTTCTTTAATCTTTCACCCCATTCTCTCAGCCCCAAAAAACTCCCCTCCCTTCTGTCCGTCACCAAATTGTCCACTATATTTTTATAGATTCTTAGGGCATTCTATGATATTCCTGCAAATAAAGACAGCTATACAAATTCTTTTTCCATCTTTTTCCTCTTTCCTTGCCTTATTGCACTTACTCAGATTTCCAGTACACCGTTGACTTAGCACTGATGAGAGTAGACATCCTTGTATGGTTTCCTATTATAGGAGGAAACCATTCAGTCTTTCATTATTAAGTATGATGTCAGCTATAGTTTTTTTCATAGATGCCTTATTTCAGGCTATGAATTTCCTTTCTATTTATAGTTTCCTGAGAGATTTTTATCATAAATATGTATTATCTTTAATCAAATGCCCTTTCTGTATCTGTTGAGATGGTCATAATTATTCTCCTTTACTATGTTAATTTGTTGAATTATATTGACTTTTGAATACTTAACAACCTGCATTCCTGGGATAAACCTCACTTGGTAATTATGTATAGCTGGATTCAATTTCCCAAATATTTAAAAAGGATTTTTACATTTATGTTCATGAGGTATATTGGTCTTAGTTTTCTTGTAATGTTTTTGTTTTAGTTTCAGGGTAATTCTGGCCTCATTATATAGAGAGGAGAGTGCTTCCTCTACTTTTTGAAAGGGTTTGGTTAAAATTGGTGTTATTTTACCTTAACTGTTTGATAGAATTCACTAGTGAAGACATCTGGGCCTAGCGTTTTCTTGAAAGGTTTTTAATAACAAATTAAGTTTCTTTTAGAGGTATAGGCAGTGGCATGCATGCTGGAACTTGCTTATACTAGCTAATAAGAGCTGATTGTTATCATCTCTTAACAAATCTTCATTCAGTGATGTCACGTTGATAGCTTTAAAACTGGTCATGGTTTATTTATACCACATAAATTAGATATGTTAATGAATCAGGACCTTTATTTTCTTCTCGAGACCTAGTGGTTAAATACCACTCTTCTGTTCAGGTTCTTTTATTTATTTTTTGAATAATTTGTGTCTTTCAAGGAATTTAACAGTTTTATCTATGTTACTGGGTTTATTGGCATAAAGGTAATCATAATTTTCCTATACTATCCTTTAAATGTTTGGAAGATCTGTAATGATGGCCATTTTTCTTGTTTCTTTTTTCACTTTTAACAGTTTTACTGTAATATCATTCACATACAATATAATTTACCAATTGAAAGTGTATAATTCAGTGGTTTTTAGTAAATTCACAGACGTATGCAAACACAGTCAATATTAGAACATTTTCATCACCTCCAAAAGAAAGCCCAGGCATAGATTAGTGTGGTCTTTGTCATCTTCCACCATGGTATACCATAGCCAGAGCCAAAAAGTGCAGAAGGCGATGGTATAGCCCATCAACTTCATCTTCTTCATATACCTGCAAAATAGATCTCGGATTCCAGTGTGGCTTTATGAGCAAGTGAACGAACATGCAGATAGAGGGCTGTATCATTGGTTTTGATGAGCATATGAACCTCATATTAGATGATGCAGAAGAGATTCATTCTAAAATTAAGTCAAGAAAACAACTAGGCTGGACCAGGCCAAAAGGAGATAATGTTACTCCGTTCCAAAATGTCTCCAACTAGAAATAACTAATAAAGTGAGAAATCATTGAGAAGGCAATATGGTTTGTGTTTTTTAGGTATCTTTTATTTGGAGTATAGTTCTTAACTGTTTAATCATATTATTTTGATTACCCTTATTGGTATTACCAGTTGACACTAACTACTGTAATAATATTTTTATTTTAAAAAGAAAGGCCCTACTCTAGCTATTACCTCTCATCCCTACACCTTCCCCAAACCTTAGTAACCACTAATCTACTTCCTATGTCTATGGATTTGCCTTTTCTAGGACTTTTGTATAAATGGAATCATGTAATATGTGTTTTTTGTGACTTCTTTCATTTTATAAGATGTTTCCAAGGTCTATCAATGTTGTATCATGTATTAGTACTTTTTAAAAATTTTTTATAGCCAAATAATACCCCATTCCACATTTTTTTACCCATTCATCAGTTGATGGACATTTGGATTGTTTTTATCTTTTGGCTATTATAAATAACGCTGCTATAAACACTCACAGCGATTCTGATAAGGATTACATTAATCCGTAATCAGTTTGGGGATTATTGTCATTTTAACAATTTTAATCTACCATTCCATAAACATTAGTTAATTTCCATTTTTAGATCTTTTTTAAAGGATTTTTTTTTTCAGTTTTTAATGCACAGTTCTTGTACTTCTTTTGTTAAATTTACTCTTAAGTATTTTATTCTTTTTGGTGTTATTGTAAATGAAATTGCTTTCTTAATTTCATTCTTGGATTGTTCATTGCAAGTATATGGAAATACAATCAATTTTGGTATATTGAAATTTTGTTCTAATAGTTTTCTTAGTGGATTCCTTAGGATTTCATGTCACCTGTGAATAGAGATAGTTTTTCTTCTACCTTTGTCAGTCTGGATGCCTTTTATTTATTTTTCTTGCCTAACTTCCATGGCTAGAACCTCTAGCACAATGTTGAGTAGAAGCAGAAAGATCAGTCATCCTTGTCTTGTTCCTGATCTTAAGAGGAAAACTTCCAGCTTTTCACCATTAAGTTGTTAGCTGTGCATTTTTCATAGATGACCTTTGTCAAGTTGAAGAAGTACTTTTCTGTTTCTAGTTGTTTTGTGTTTTTATCATGAAAAAGTATTATATTTTTTAAAATGCTTTTCCTGCACCTTTTGAGATTGTCATGTGTTTTTTTGTTTTTTATTCTATTGACATGGTGTTTTACATCGATTGATTTTTGGATGTTAAACTAATCTCACATTTCTGGAATAAATCCCACTTGGTCATGGTGTATAATTTTTTTTATATATATAGGTTGCTGGATTCCATTTTTGGGGTTTTTTTTTTGGTGTGGATTTTTGCATCCATATTTACATAAGGTATTAGTCTATAGTTTTGTTTTCTTTTTCTTTTTTTTTTCCCCGTGTGATGTGTTCGTATGGTTTTGGTAACAGGCTAATATTGGCCTTATAGAATGAGTAAGGAAGTATTCTCTCTTCTATGTTTTGGAAAAGTTTGTGAAGAACTGATATTCTTTACATGTTTGGTAGAATTCATCAGTGAAGCTATCTGGACCTCGACTTTTTTTTCTTGGTAGCTTTTGTTTATTAATTAATTCTCTTATTATAGGTATATTCATATTTGCTTTTCTTCTGGAGTCAGTTTGGAAGTTTGTGTCCTTCTAGGAATTTGTCCCTTTCATCTAACTTATCGAATGTATTGGCATACAGTTATTCGTAGTATTTTTTCATAATCCTTTTATTTCTGTAAAGTCAGTAATAATGTCCTCTCATTTCTAGTAATTTTGAGTTTTCTTCCCCCCCTCCCCTGGGTAATCAATCTATAGGTTTGTAAATTTTGTTGATATTTACAGAGAAGCAGCTTTTTATTTTTGATGTTCTCTCTCTCTCTCTCTCTCTCTCTCTCTAATTTGGTTTCATTAGTTTCTCTCTAGCCTTTATTACTCTCTTCCTTCTGTTTTGCTTTAGGTTGGTCTATTTTTCAGGGTTTAATGGTGAAAGTTTAGGTTATCCTTCTTTTTTAACATAAACATTACAACAATAATGTCCCTCTAAGCATTTCTTTAGCTTCATCCCATAAATTTCAGTATATTGTGTCTTCATTTTCGTTCATCTCAATATGTTTTCTAATTTCCCTTTTGATTCTTCTTTGATCTATTGGTCATTTAAGAATGTGTTGTTTAATTTCCACATATTTGTGATTTCCAAATTTCTTTTTGTTTTCGTTCTATTCTTACAGTCCATGTTCATAGAAAACCTACTTAGTATTATTTATATTCTTTAAAATTTATTGTGGTTTGTTTTATTTGCCTAGCATATAGTCTCTTTGGAGTATATTCCATGTGCACTTGAAAATAATGTATATCTTGTTGTTGGGTGGAATATTCTATAGAATATTCTATGTCTATTAGGTCTATTGGTTTATAGTATTGTTCAAGTCTTCCATTTCTTGTTGATCTTCTGCCTGGTTTTTCTATCCATGTTAAAAGTTGAACGTCTTTAACTATTATTGTTGAATTGTCTATTTCTCACTTTATTTTTGTCATTTTTTCTTCATTTTGATGCCCTCTTATTAGGTACATACATGTTTATAACTGTTATCTTCCTGATGGATCAATTCTTTTATGAAACGTCTCTCATAAGCTCTACTAACATTTTTTGTTTTAAAGTCTAATTTTTCTGCTATTACTATAGCCACTCCAGCTTTACCGCGGTTTGTTGTTTGTATGATATATCTTTTTTTATCATTTTTGCTTTCAATCTGTATATATCTTCGAATTTAAAATGTGTCTCCTATAGGTAGCATATCATTAGATTTTGTTTTTTTATATCCAGTCTGAAAACTCTGCCTTAGTTTAATTCATTCACACTTTATGTTATTACTGTTATAGTTGGATTTACATCTGCCATTTTACTTTGTTTTCTGTGTCTCATATCTCTTTGCCTCCTCTATTCCTCTCTTGCATTAAGCTAATATTTTCTAATGATGCATTTTAATTTCATTAATGTATTTTGTTATATTTTTTAGTTATATCCTTAGTGTTTGTGCTAGTGCTGACTAAATACATATTAACTTATTGGAATCAGCTTCAGATTTATACTAACTTATACTAACTTAATTCTAGTGAGGTACATAAATATTACTCCTATATAGCTTTATTCTCTTCTCCACCTTTTTTAAATAATTTCTCGTTATATATGTATATATTACACCTATATATCTTACAAACCCAGCAATACAGTTATAATTATTACTTTATGTAACTTAATATATTTTAAAACGCAGAAGAAAGGGTAGTGGGTTATACGTCCATAGCATTTGTTATAATAACATTCTTACATATTTCTGTATCTCTTCACTTGGTTCCTCTGGATTCAAGTCACCATTGGGAGTCATTTCCTTGGCCATTATAGCACTTAATAGTGTTCCACAGTTCTCTGAGGCTCGGTACATTTTTCATCAGCCCTTTTTTTCTCTCTGTTTTTTAGATTGCTTAATCTTTATCAGTCTACCTTCAAAGTTCACACAGTCTTCTAGTTCAAATCTACTGTTGAATTTTTTATTTCAGTTACTATACTTCTCAACTCCTGAATTTCCATTTGTTCTTTTAAAAATAATTTCTCTTATTGATCTCTGTATTTGATTTCACATTTTCATTCATATCTACCTTTACTTCTTTAATCATGATTTCCTTTAGTTCTGTGATTACATTTGTAGTGGCTACTTTGAAGTCTTTGTTAAATCTGACATCTGGTTCACTCACAGGTAGTTTTTGTTGCATGCCTTTTTTTTATTGGAAACTGGACATTTTAGATAATGTATTGCAGCAACTCTAAGTACTGGTTCCCCTCTCTCCTTCTGGGGCTTGTTATTGTTATGTTCATGTTTATTTTTTAGTGACTAGATGGATTATTTTAGATAATTTAGGTCATTTAGATAATCTAGCTAATCTCTAACCAATAATATCTGTGCCCACAACATAGTGTGAAACCTCTTATTTTGCTTCTCAGTGGGCACAACTTTCGATGTGCCCACAGTCACCCTTGGAAGACAGTGGTTTTGCCAGGGCTCTCTTTGTCTATTTCCCTGAGCACACACAGCTTTTTAAACTCACTAATTGCCTGCTGATTGCATTATTGTTTTCAATAATGCCCCTGAGGTATAATTTGTTCAAGGGACTGAGATTAGTTCTGCTTCCAGGTTTCCTCCTAGCTCGCTCTCTCTCCCAGGTTTTCTTGGGTAAATGAACAGAACTAGGATTCATATCTCCAATGAATCTATCATTGTCCTCTCAATTGCTTTTCACAATGTGTGGTGTTAGCTGACACCACTTCTAACACCAAAGGTATTGTGTTTTTCAACACCAACCTGAGTATCCTACAATTCAATTCAGTTCTGATACTAACTCATCATAATTAATGCAGACGCCACAGGTTAAGGGCTGAGTCTTACAAGAATGCCCTGATTTCAGACACCAGCCACAAATGGGATGCCCAGACTACTCACACTTTTGCCTAGCCAACTGCAAATTTGGGGGTTCCATGACACTCCTAGTAATTTTGATAATTTACAAGACTAAGTCACAGGACTCAAGAAAGTGTTTTAATTACTAGTACTGTTTTTTTTTAGGGTCATAAGTAAAGTTTCTTAGAAAAGGGATAATGCTCCACAGACAGAGATGGTTCTCCTCTCAAGCAGAGAGTGGGAGGCACCAGTACGGTTTATTTTAAAGGATACAACTCAGGGAACAACTAAATGGAGAGAAGCATGAGGCCAGGTATTGGGAAGAGAGAGAGTGGTGCAGGGTTTCATCACATAGCCATGCTTGATTAAGTCATTGGTCATTGGTGATTGAACTCACATCTTCATCCCTTCTTCCCTACACAGAGGTAGGAGGGGTTGAGACTGAAAAGTTGCAACTGTCTAATCATTCGTTTGGTCCTTTCTGAAGCTAGGAAACTCCACCACGAGTCACCTCATTAGCATAACTCAGATATGGCCAAAGAGGTTCATTATGAATAAGCAAAAGACACTCCTGCAATTTAGGAACCCCAAGGTTGTGGGAGCTCTGTGCCAGGAACTGGAGACAAAGACCAAACCTATGTTTTATTATACCATACACCATAACCTCCACTGTTTTCAAGAGCAGCTGATCTTCTCCACATTCTGTATATATAAATCATTTCCTTTAGGAAGAGATTGAGAGCTCTGTTTTATAGCCTGCCTCTCTCCCCAGGTAAAATATCTGAGCCATGGCTCTAGAGTTTACACTATTTATTTTATATCCATCACAGTGTACCTTCTAGTAATATTATATGATTCCATGTTAATGGAAGAACTT